>NC_042620.1:199298179-199520550 GCF_901001135.1 Rhinatrema bivittatum | reverse complement strand
TTCTTTGCTTGCAAAAACCACTTCACTCATGAAAAATGTCTAAAAAGTGGCACCATTAAAAAGAAGAATAATTTGCTCACGTTTACTGCACTGTTTGTATTTCCTGCTGCACTAGATTTTTTGCATTCTAGCTGACAAACCGCTTAACAAAAGAAAAAGAAAAAAAAAAGATTCTACAGTGTGCAATAACCACAACAAAAGAAAATGAACATTGACCCCAAGTTCCTTTAGAGTTTACTAGAATCCCACAAAGACCTTTTGCACCTCATGGTTTCTATGATTTCATATGTCACTCAAATATTAATCACCTAGGGGCCAATGCAATACAATACGCTCAGGCACCAACTAATCCCCTTATGCAATACGGGGATCAGCGCCTCTACAACACATGTCCAAGGTGGAGTGAATCTAATAGCACTATCACATGCAAATGCATGTGAATGAGTATATTAACTATTCACTCCCTATGCAAAAAAAAAAAATGTGCATCTAGGACGCACATTACTGATCAGAAATTAATGCCTGTTTGGGAAATTTTAAAAAATGTATTAACTAATAGATATTCTATTTTTCAGTAGTTTTGAAATATTTATTCATTTGTATGATTCTGCTATTATAATTGATGCTTTATGTTTCTGTATTTTATTGTTTTATGAGGATTGGTGGTTCTGTTTATTCATTGTTACACTGTAGACAGAATGTAGCTCTTGGAGTTTCCATTTCAGTTTTTGTCTGCATATTGTTGGTTCTACTTTGTGATCCTATATTCTAAATTTGGTGAAGATCTGTCTCTACTCTGTGTGTGTGACTAAGGTGAAAGATTTTGCTAGCGTGTAGTGTCTGTACAGGGATCTATAGCAATTGGGTGTGTTTCTTTTCCACAGTAGGTGGTATATTGTTATTTTAAGACTCAAGTGTACTATTTCAGTGCTTTTCACAGGTAGGGTTACCACTTATGTTATAAGTTTGCTGTATAGATTTTGAGTATCTTTTTTGTAGGGTTTTGTATTACTTCACAATGTGTCTGGCAGTGGAAGGATTTGTGCTGCTGTTACTGTGAGGTGCCTGTCTGGATGTGGTGTAGCACCTGCCTCGCTTTGTGCTTGTGCGTATCTGATTGCTCCTAACAAATACCTGAAGAGAATCAAAACTGGAAATTTCAGCTTCTGGCTGGTAGCCCATTCTAGATCAGGAATCCCAAAACCTTTTAAGAGAAGGGCCACATAGGACCTAGAAGGCTGGGGTTTCTCCTCAGAGTTTGCTGAGCCAAGTTATGGGGAGGAAGTCAGAGAGCCCCTCAGAAATGTTGAGAAGAGTTGGGGGGGTACAGTCTGGTCCATTTGGTGATTTGAAACATTGGGAAAAGGGGTGAAGCAGAGGGCTAGAATTTTCAGGGATGTAGCAGATAGTGTCAGTAATATTTCTAGATTTCTCCAGTGTTGGCAATCCTGCCCAACCTTCACCCCTTCCCAATATCTGCCAGTCTAGGGAAGTAAAGAGCAGGGAGCGTGAAGGTAGGGAGATGGAAGTGGGATGAGATGTGCATGGGTATAGTGCACACTCTCTCACTCGCACCTCCCCATACACTCTATTTCCTTCCCCGTGCCCCTCCTCCCTTTTGTCCTCCATTGACGTCCTATTATTACAACCTGCCTGACTCGAGGTATGAGCAAAACAAGTCCCTCCAGAGACCCTAATCCAGGGAAAGTCACACTAACTTGGTATTTGCTTACCAATTCATTTGAGAAATTAAAAGTTTCATGGTCATTCATAAAATTCTTTACTGTGAAAGACTCCATAATTTGGCAAAGCGTGTACCATCAAGGATATCATCTCAATTGTTACGGGCATTTGGGCAAAATTTGTTTGCTGTCCCACCCATTATGTGAACATAAGTTACAAGATACATATAAAGGCCTTTTCCAATGCAACCCCTGTGTTATGGGATGCCTTACCATGTTAAGAGAAGAAAGCAAACATTTAAACTATAGAAAAAAGTGAAAGCCATGTTTTCTAGTCAAATTAATCAACAAAAAGCAAATTATGAGTAAACTTATGTACTGTCCTATCAATTATGGTTGTTATTTATTGTAATCCACATTCAACAATTATTGGAATCTGCAGAATATAAGAATGTACAAATAAATAAAATGAGGATTTCTGTACTCTGCTCCTTCAAAGCTTGCATCCTTAGGAGATGTCCCTTCCTCCACAGTTCCAAAAAGATGGTGGTGGGA
This sequence comes from Rhinatrema bivittatum, assembly GCF_901001135.1. NCBI lineage: Eukaryota > Metazoa > Chordata > Amphibia > Gymnophiona > Rhinatrematidae > Rhinatrema > Rhinatrema bivittatum. Next base: position 199,518,313 of record NC_042620.1, on the reverse strand, counting down.
TTGGGAACTCCAGGAACCACTATCCTTACCAGACTTTTCAACAGAATCCATAGCTTGCTACCATCAATCTAACTTCCAATGGCTTGAACTGGTCTACACAGCAGTAAAAAACTTTTAATGGCTGTGCTGCAGCCTCTCCACTGTCTTTTGCCCAAGTGGCTCCACCTGCACAAGCCTCACTAACACCAGCAATGCATAATGCAGCCAATCAGTAGTGGTCTTGCCCCAGCATGCCCCACCCATACTGTTCTGACGTGCTGCCACGTGCACGTCCCACTTTAAATATCAGAGCTGGTGATAGCCATGACATATGTTCCCACCATTGTAAACCAGATCAAACTACTTCTGCCAGTGCTGCCAGAGGCCAGATGAAATTCTGCATATGGCTCTCAGGCCCTGACCTCAATGCTGCAAAACAACGTTTCTCAGTTTCTTCACTATAATTTCACTTTTTTGTCTTATGCCTAGGACTCCCTTCTTTTTGTGCTAACATTTTTCTTGGAAGAAATATATCCATTTAATTAGAAACACAACCCCTGTTTATTGAAACCTCTTTCAGATTCATTGTTTAGCTGTTTATTCTATATTCATACTTACATAATCATTAAATACTTGCATGATATTTTAATGAGCTGCAGTTTAACACACCCCCAGTTTATTTAAAATCATAATATTGGGAGTGGTTAAGTAGGAAGCAGTTTCAATAGAATCTGAGAAATGAAATAAAAAAAGAATGCAAACAATGCAATTTAATGATTTTTTTTTTTTTACACAACTACCAGCTGAATTACATAAACCAAATTCCAGTGCCAGTAGATTAACCAGACGTTCCTTTTATCCAATTTGTACCCAAGGGCCTCATTTTTACAAAGTAACTTGACACTATAGTCAGAGCTACCAGTTTCCTGCAGCAGATCCTTCAAGATTCTATGGCAAATCTGCAAAACTTTGCATGAAGATTTACAACGCTTACTACACAAAAGAAAGGTGAATTTTTCTTGAAAACCATTTTTAAATATTTAAACTACATACAAATACAAAATTAACCAAGTACAAAAATCAATTTATAAAGACATAAGTTACAAACTTAACTGTGAAAACCTGTCTTGAATTGAAATAGTGCAACTATCCTTTTTATATTTTCTTTAGAAGGTCCTTGTCATTTTTCTGAGTATATGAGCTTATGTATGCTAAAAATGCCCTCAGTTGGTCAAGGTGTTAATTATGCACAAAATAATTTACACATATGTAACTCTTGCTTAGGGGGTTTATGTCCCAAGAGCAGCCAAACTTATTTTTACTCTTTGGGGCATGCATCCAGCTAGCACTCCTCCCATACACGACTCTCTGTCCCAAGGGTGGATTCCTTTTTGTGGGTGGAGGCTCTCACTTACAGCACAGGCAGTGGTGTGTTCCTTTCTACGGGGCCGATACACTAAAAGTGCACCAAAAGCGGCTGCTTGGAGTTCAGCGCCCACTTTTCTAACGCGCAACCAGGCACCTCTCCTGGGGGTGCCATGCAATATTTAAATTAGGGGTCGCACTACCCATAAGGCGCTAGGGTCGAATGCATGCCCCTAGAGCCTCCTTGGCAGCAGGCACCCAGAAGAGGTCAGCTATCAGAGGGTTGAGAAAATGGACACTGAATTTATCAGTGGCTGTTTTCCTAACCAGCGCACAGGCACAGGTTCAGAAAACGGATGCTAGTTAATTGAAAGTCCATTTCCCTAACCTGACTACCGGCACTTTTTTTTTTTTTTTTTTTTTTTAATCTTTTAAACTTTTCGTTCCTCCAATTTAATTTCAACAAGATATTAAGTCGGAAGATATACAGAAAAACAGTATTTTCTGCTCTTCTGTACAACTTTTTGGGCTGCTCAAAAATTAACACCTGCTCCTGGCAGGCGTTAATTTCTGAGTGTAAAAATGTGCGAGTCCAGCGCACATTTTTTTTTTGCATCTGGGGAACATAGCTAATAACCTCATCAACATGCATGCGATGAGCGCTATTAGCTTCACTGCGCATTGGACGCGTGTTGAAGATAAGCTAATCCCCTTATAGCATACGGGGATGTGGATACGCGTCCTGAGTGCACTGTATTGCATCAGCCTGTATGTGTACTACTAGATGCTGCATTCCAAGGGATGAGATGCTGGGACAAACCAGGCAGGACAAGGGTGTTAAATTAAATATTTACTGATTCTTTAACAATTAAGTTAGTCAATTTTCCATAAATGTGAAGTTATAACTGACTAATGTACAGAGGTATTTTTTTTTCTGGGTAGGTGTCCTTTATCTCAGGTATTTGTATAAAGCTTCCCATGGTAATTTTAAAGTGCACAAAGCACTTTAAAATTACCACTTTAAAATTCCAAACAGGAATCCTATTAGAGGGATCTCCTCAAACATGAAAAGTCTATCTGAGCCAAGTTTATTCACAATAGGGTGGAGATCTTTATGGGTCTCCAAGATCTTGATACTTCTCCTACAGGAAAGGTCTTAGGAATTGGAAACCAGGCTATCCCAGCCCTGGAACCCTAGTGGGTAAGGGTGGTCAAAAAAACCTCCCCACAAACAATATACAAATATTTGCTTTTGTAAAATCTCTTGGTGACTGCTGCTTCACCGTCACTGGTGCTTGCCCCATCTAGGGAGTAGATTAGGGCTCACAAGTCTTCAGCCCTTGTCCTTTGTGTCTGGGGGGAGCCTTCTCCAAAGGGTGCAAAGTTTAAGCAGCCATCCATTCTGGAAAAATCAGGATACATCTTGGCCATCAAAAATCTTACACTGTGGGTACTGTCATTGGTGCTTGCCTTACCTAGGGAGTAGAGTGAGGCTCACAGGTCTTCAGCCCCTTCAAGAGAGTCCTGAAGGGGGATCCAGCAAAAATCTACCTCACTGCAAATAATTAGGGGATAGGGTGTGTACAGTGAGGAACTTCTTCAATAAAGTTCATGAGGATGTTGGGAAGCCTCACCAGGGAGTATAAAAGCTGCATTCTCAGTGCTCTGAAGTGGACTCAAAATGACCACACTGAATATTAAAATGGCTTCACTAAATAGGATCAGACAACCAATCCCAGTCCTTCAGATTCGTTGGCACTGTAAAGGATGGAAGGCCCACAGAGATAGATTCTGAACAGGGACCTAGGGCCATCTAGTGGCTGTCCCAAAGGGGTGCCACGCATACATTAGGCACATGGCAACATTTGAAACTGGTCAGTAGTAATGCCAGTCATCAAGGCTTTTACAAATTGAAATTAATGCCCTTTCTGTTAGCTGTGGGATACCTTCAGTTGCAGACATCCAAAAATGCACCCAAGTCATCATGGCTGGTGTATGTTTGGCTACATACAGAGATTCAAGAAACTTTGTATAAAGATGAAATTCTTCTAAAGAGATTAGAAAGTAGTTCCTCTTCATTTTTCTGCTCGGTCTAGTCTGCCTCGCCATCCCTCTCTTCCCATACTCTGCAGACTGTTTGCAAGGGAATCAGCTGGAGCAGGAGCAGAATGATAGCCCAGACTGAAGGCTGGCACCCTTTAGCTTTTTTCAATGATTGCATTAAGAGATGGAGAAGCTTCAAGAATGTTGATTGCGCAATAGGTTGTAAATTATGTACAACAACCTATTTATACGGCTTCTCTCATGGCCATCCTACAATCATAGGAGCCTGGTGGCACAGATAATGTTTATTTCATCAAGTGACCTCTTGGATACAAAGGTTGGTAACTATGATACCCAGTTCTCTCCATACTCCGCTTTCTTCCTTCTATTGCCCATGTTTCCACCATCTTGTCAATTTCTTTTTAATGTTATTGCCCCAGACTGCTCTCTGCTTTTCTGTTTATTTTGCCCTTCATCATGCTCTTCAGCACTAGATTAGTTAATTTGCTACAAGAGACTGAGTACTACATCATAAAACTGTTATAAACTGGAAGTATTTCTAAAACTCTGCAAAACATTTTTACTCAGAGTCCTGGACTTTTCCCCCATATACATCTCAAGGCTCCCATAAAATCTGATGTTTGTTGCTAACATAAATGGCATTCATGACATGCTGCTTTTCTGTTTATCCCACGCTATAAGGTTTCTCACATAGTCCTCTTACTTCCCTCCCTCATATTTGCGAAATATACAAGTCAAACAGGAAAAGACAAACACAGACAGTATCAGCAGTTATAAACACTTTGGTCTACATAGCTGACATAAGGGATACAACTGTGCATGCCCTGATTTAAAAAATAAAAGATTAGGAGTGGTAAGCAATTTATTTTAGTTTGGGGCCGATGCAATTAAAATGCTCAGAAAGCAGGCGCTGAGTATTCAGAGCCCACTTTCCTAATGTGTCCCCAGGCACCTCCACTATGATCAGTTCCCCTCTCCTACTGGCTTCAAGGAAATCAGATGGAGGATGCCTCCTAGGAATCTGAGGTTCACTAGCCAGCCTAGGGCAGAAAGGTGTTACACCCCTGCATGGAAGAAGGTCCTTAAGGAGAGGGGGGAAAAATCCCACCAAGGCTCCTGGATGCCAACATTCAGGAACTAGTGCCATTTTTTCCCCACACAAATGTATTAAGAGTTGGGACTGAGGAGAACAAGGCTTCAAGAAGTCTGAGGAAGGAGAAAGCCATACTTTTTACTTGGGACCTGGGCACTTTCCCCACACCCACACACACCAGGAATGCAAGAGTAAACCAGGCCCTCTGTGCATGGCTTAAACTGCAGGCCTTCATAATGTCTTTAACAAGATGCCCTCAGAAAATGAGCTCTGTGTTGAACGTAAAGTCTCGCAGGGTACACACTGCCTATGCACATATAAACATAAATGAGCATCTCTGCTCATGGCTGCCCACTCAACCCTGCAGGACTCTAACCAGTATTCTTATAAGTGTCAAGAATGTAGCCACATGGGATACCCCAAACTGGTGGCTGTCACTGCCAGTACGGACAGCCAAGGTAGATGGACTACATGCTTCCATCTGTCTTGCGGCTTTTCTCATGCACGAGAAAATTTTGGCTTTTTTGAATAGCTGCAGAACCTCCCACCAAAGATGTTCCTGTCAGGCTGCAGAGATTCTTTCCTAAAGGCCAGTTATCACCATAATAGCTGCAGTCCCTATCCAAACATACCTCTGGGAGGGAAAACTGCCAGAGGCATTTGACTTTATAAGGGAAGGCCAAGTTCCTTGATGGCTGTGGGTTCTCCCATGAAGATGAATACTTATGCATACTCGGAAGGTCTCCAGAAAGGAGAAGTGTCTCTCCCGCCTGCAGCTCTGTAAACTCTGCCACATCAGCTGCTGAAGGACAACAGGCTATACTAAGAACATGTCATACTGGGTCAAACCAAGGGTCCATCAAGCCCAGCATCCTGTTTCCAACAGTGGCCAATCCAGGCCATAAGAACCTGGCAAGTACCCAAAAACTAAGTCTATTCCATGGTACCACTGCTAGTAATAGCAGTGGCTATTTTCTAAGTCAACTCAATTAATAGCAGGTAATGGACTTCTCCAAGAACTTATCCAATCCTTTTTTAAACACAGCTTTACTAACTGCAATAAGCACATCCTCTGGCAAAAAAAATCCTGCGTTTAATTGTGCGATGAATAAAAAAGAACTTTCTCCGATTAGTTTTAAATGTGCCACATGCTAACTTCAAGGAGTGCCCCCTTGTTCATGGTGTCCTGATCCTTTTATACCCTCACATTTGATGCTCTAGTGGGCACATCAACCTTTTCTGTTAGATGATTTGTTTTACATGCCATGATTTTATGCTGCTGATCTGTCTGCAAATGCTGTAAATGCTGATATATAGAAAATATACCAGTTACATGTACAAATGCTGAATTATACAAGAAAACTACTTTAATAATATCACCTGGGGAGATCACGTGATGCTGTGAGAAAGGATGGATGTAATTTTTATTAGGCTTGATGAATTGCAATTCTTACATAAGTATATCAATGCAATGTACATAAATTAAAAAATAAACATACCATACATTAAAGCTAAACATGAGTAATACAAATTATAGATTCTGAATCTAAAACTAAAATTAAAAAAATCAACTTAAACAATGACAATAAAAAGAAAAAACACAGATACATACTATAGTAAACTCCCATTGAGCCACTTTTTTTTTTTTTTAACTAATTTTGACCACAAGTAGTAGGGGAATTTGACAGTGATTGATTTTCTGATGCCCTACTCTAGGAATGTAAACTCATTTGGGGAAAAACAACAACGAAAAGTCCAGAATGGCAGAACCTAAGATGGCGGACAGATAGGCTGATACAGAACATGAACTGACTGAACAGGTCACAATCAGCAAAATAAAGACAGTGGTGGTAGAAGCGCTTGAACCAGAGCTGAAAAAAATTGAAAAAACAATTTCATTTTAGCGACAGTAACAGGGTTCAAGTGTCAGTTTATGGAAGTGCCCAGAGAATTTCAGATATGCAAGATGGGTTGTGAGACAGTCAATGGACAGTGCTTCAGGCAGCAATGCATAAACAAGAACAGCTAGAGATTTGGAAAACTGATCTTGCTGCATTAACATTTGATTTCTTGGCTTACTGGAGACACTGACACAGAATGTATTATAGGGAATGTGACTTCCACAGGAATTGTGCCTTTCCAGCATGCAGGGAACCTACAAATAAAACACGCACATAGACTAGGCCCTCATTAGGATAATAATGACAGGCTAGGAGTACTCATATCACATCTGCTGGATTTCACTCAGAAAGTTGCAATAATGCAGGCTCTGAGAGGGGGAAAAACAGCTGAACTATGCTGGCAAAATGATTCTAGCATTCCAAGATTATGCTGCAAAGTTATCTGCTAAACAGCAAGAATTTGCCCCTCTGTGCTCTAAACTCTTTGCAATGAGGGTTCACTCAGCCTTGCTATATCCAGCTAAGCTGAGAGTTTAGCATTTTAGCAGGGTGTGTTGGTTTTTATTGGTGCCCGATGCGAAGAAATTTGTAGAAGAGCTGGAACGAAAGTAAGTTGAGGTTGGGAGTGGCTCCAAGAAATACTTGAGGCACTGTCCAGTCAACATTTCATTGACCTCATATGTTCCATGAGGTGCAATCTGATGGTGCTTATCTAAAATAGATCAAAAACTACAAATACTATTCACTTAACTGGCTATTTCTCATACAAAGCAGGTGGTAGTGCTGACGTGAATTGCATTATTAAACTGAGAAAGCCATTATACTAGAATTGAAGATGTTCCTGTTTGACTTGTCTGTTTAACATTCTCATCAGTTTTATTCCTTTTAACATAATATTATTTATATCTGCTGATCTCCACACAATAATTGATGCCAGGAATTTGAAGTGGAGAATAGTTATTGAAGAGGAAATGATTGAGGATGAAGAGAGGACAAGTTAATTAGTCTATTCAGCCAAGTGAAGGGAAGACAAAGTGGACTGCAAAGCGGAGATATCTTGGTGGGTGAGGATGGAGGGGAATGGAACAATGGTCTTGGCTCAAATATGGTCTCAGGAAAGAGGTCTGTGGGAAATGGAATTCAAGAAGGGGGAGAAAGAGGGGAGGAAGTGGCATACTAGAGGGTAAAGATACACAAAGGGGGAGACTGGAAGTAATTTGCATGATAATTAGGATGCAGAGGAGAGAGGTACATCTAATGGGTGTGAGCTCATGCTGGGAGGGCAAACAATCAGAAGGAAAATGATTTTTCATTTGTATATATCTCTGGGTTTGTTGGGATAAGCTATGACTCATTCTAATCTGAAGATAATGTCCTGGAATGTTTGTGGTGTTGATTCGGAAATCAAATGTACTAAAACTCTCACGATTCTAAAAAAGCAACCGGCTAATATTGTATTCTTACAAGAAACATATCTGAATGATGTTGAACATCAGAAGTTGAGAAAATGGTGGGTGGGGGAGACATCAGATACGCTTCAGTTGACACTAAATCCACAGGGGTAGGTATTATAATTCATAAAAATCTTTTACTGACAGTGCAGAAAGAAATTAAAGACCACAAGGTCACTATGTGATTTTGGTTGCTGAGCTATAACACAAGCCCTTGATTCTCTGCAATGCACATGGCTCCTAACTATGAACGTGGGTTCTTTACAGCTTGCATACATTTTTGCTATGATAGATTGGTGATGGGAGATGATGTCAAGTTGGTTCACAATCCCATCAACTCCACAAGTGAGATCAAAAAAGGTAAAGGAATTTGTTTCCTGGAGAATGGACTAGGAGTGGTGGATGTATGGCATCTCCATCATCTATGGGAAACTGATTTTACTCATCTATCCAGGGTTCACTCTTCCGATTCCAGGTTAGATTATCTTTTAGTTTCATGGGTTTTTTTTTTCCAAGTCACTGACACAAGCATAGGTGACATTAAGGTGTCTGATCATACCCTAATATGATTATAACTAACATGGGGAAGTAGAGAAAGGCCTTACCACGCTTGGCGTTTACCATATATTTTGACAAGAGATCTACACTTCAGGATTATCTTAAAGCGTGATGGAAAGATTTTGAGAACCATAATACGTGTCATAGGGATGGATCCTATATTGTTTTGGTACACTATCAAGGTGGTCCTTAGAGGTGATATTTCTTTTGTGGTAAAAAGGATATTAACAAGGAATTCATACAATTGGAAAAATAGTGGGATAAAACCAGGAAAAGGTTGGCTAATTCCAATTCAACAGAGAACAGAATTATATTTAGCTACAAGAGAAGTATTAAATTCATTGATACATCAGCTAATCAAGAAATCTATAACTTATTACAAATTTCAAATTTATCACTATATCTTAAAATGGGTAAGCTTATGGCAAATTTAATTAGAATGAGTTCAGGTCCCAGATACATTTCTACTCTCAAAACGAAGTCAGGGGTTTTGGTGAATACTAAGAAGAAGATAGTAAAAACTCTACATGCTGAACAATGATCTGTTCACATCAGAAGGAAGTGCTATGGTGAACTGCAAAAGATTTTTCTAGAGTGGGTGAATATGCTTAAATTCACTGAGGAACATTTAACTTGGCTGATTAGACCAATTAACTTGACGGAGATTCAAGGAGGTATTTGCAAAGTTAAGTCCGTGAAGGCACCTGGCCCAAACAGTTACAATGCAGATTTTTATAAGATCCTGCTGGACCATGTAGCAGAGCCCTTAACTGTGGTGTACTAGGCTTCATTGGTGCATGGAGAATATCCATAGGATATTAATTTGACACAAATTATGGCTATACCTAAATTAGGGAGGGATCCAACCTCCTCAGCGTCCTACCGGCCAATATCTTTATTAAATTTTGACCAAAGGTTATTGGCAAAATTTTGGTGGATACGCTGGTCCTAATACTACCTAAGATTGGACCTGATCAGTCTGGATTTGTTTGGCGGCATTATGCTCTCACAAATAAACAACTTTTGTTATCAGCTATAACCCTGGGGGAACAACGTTGTGCTCCTATTCTGTCAGTGTGACACTAAAAAGGCATTTGATAGAATGGAATGGCAGTTTCTTTTTTGTCTCTTGACCCACATGGGTTTAACAGAACTCTTTCAACAAGCAGTGAAGCCGTTATACAATAACCCTAAAGCAGTTGTTCTTGTAAATAGGGTACACTATGATACGTTTTCCATAGAGAGAGGCACTCATCAGGGCTGCCCAATCTCATCTTTATTTTTATCATCACTGCATCTGTTTTTACATTCTATTCAGTTGACGATGGAGATAGCAGGCTTGCAGATGGGCACTCAGGAATTTAAATATGTGGCATTTGCTGATGATATCCTGGTGTTCTTGATTAAGCCAGAGACATCCTTGCTTATTTGGGAGATTTGGAGAATTTTCCAGCCTAAAACTGAATATCGATAAATCTGAGGCTTTAGCCTCTTCAACCTCCCTTCGTGAACACTGGATTTCCATTGAAATGGGCAAATGGCAATAGGTCCTATCAGATATTTGGGAGTATTGATATCTTCTGATTTGGGTACTCTCTATAAACTTAATATTTCACAATTTTTAGATCATACCAAACATAGGTTTCAGCTTGGCAAAATTTACCATTAGCTTTGGGAGGAAGAACAAATCTCTTTAAAATGGTGATTTTCCCTAAATGGCTCTATATTCTTTAGAATCTTTTACTTTGCCTATCACAAAAAGATTTGAAGTCTTTAGATGCATTGAGATCCTTTATTTTGCAAGAGAAGAAAGCACGTGTTCCATTGATATAGTTAAAGAAAGATTGGACTGAAGGAGGAATGGGAGTGCCTGACATGGAATCATACAACTTGACTTGTTTGTTGCATATTGTGCTAGATTGGTTGTATGATATGCCTTTCTATGTGAATCTGACTCCTATCTCCATGCTTCTTATACTAAATTCCCACGTGGTTGGTCGAAGAATATTGTGATACTACTGAAATGGGCCTGGGGAAAATTGACAGCAATACTTAAGGGGTCACACCTGCCTGTTCACAGTTATTACCAAACCAGAGAAATTCTGATTTTCCTCCTAGAAATACTACAATAGTCTTCCTGAGCTGCAAAGTGAAAGGTATACATCAGGTACAACATGACATAGGTGAGAAGAATAAGATTTTGTCATTTCAGGAATGAAAACAGCAATATGGTTTGACTAATAACAGTTACTTCTCTTATATGCAATTGAAATATTACCTTTCCTCCTTATCTGCAAAGGACTTACATTCTGCTTTCTTAGAATCTTTAGGTGGTTTATTTAGAACGGAAGTAGCAAAGAAGCTATGTTTGTCAAAATTACGTAGGGAATTATACAAATTGGCATCACAAACAAATCTGGAGACTCTGCTTGGTTGCTGAAGAAGAGATGGTAACTGCAATTTCAGATTCAATGCTGTTGTCTTGTTTTAAATATTTCAACGATCTCTCTCCAACATGTATATTGGAGAGCTTTAATATAAATTCTTGATGAAGGCACATATCTCATAAGCCCAGGCCTTCAAAGCAGGCTTTATCCAAACAGATATTTGCGTACATTGTGGAATAGAGGTAGGCATGTTTCACATGCTTTTTGGACCTGCTTGAAGATCCAGTCATTGTGTAATCAAATATCCAGATATATCTCGAGAATTGTAGGATTTGATATACTCCTGGGGGGATACTGCACAAAAAAATTTAAAGTTCTGCATACAAAAATTTAAAATTCTACAAAATATAGCAGTCTAATTAATTTAAAATGTAATACAAAAAATTACTTAAAGATGCAGAGTTTTAAACATTTTGAGCAGAATTTCCCTAGTTCACTGTAAGAGTGCCCCTTCCACCCTCTGCCTACTCTGTGATGGACATGGTGCGATTACAGTCCGGGCACCGACAGAACCCAGACGCCATGGCCATGAAAAAGTGAGCTGCGGTATGGTCGATGGCCAGTAGTCCGCGAGGGCCAAACTCGACGGCAATCGACAGAAAACGGGTAAAAAACTTACTGGAGTACCGCGGCTTGAAAATGTCAAAGGAGGGACCCCGTGGGGTAAATTAAATTTTAGTAATTCTGTGAGGAAAATTCCTGTCAGGAATCTCTGCAGAGCTCCTTAACCGCGTGGCTACTGCTGCGTGGAAAAAAGAAGACTGAAGGGGGACCCCTGCTGGCTGCAGGGTTAGTGCCATGCTGGGCATGCCCAGCCTAGCCAGGAAGGGCCTCGTGCAGTAAAAGTACGAATTCGGGCGAAAGCCCCCCCAGGGCCCCCAAAGGGCGCTTGGGCTGCTAGGACCCGAGACATCTGGACCTTTTCCCCCAGGTCGAGCCATGGGAGACAGGAGTGGGGGGGGGGCCCCCCGGACCCCTGGGGAAAATCCCCCTTATCCAGCTCCGCTTCTGCGGCCATAGCCACTCCCTCATGTGATCCCAGTGCCGCCTCCGCGGCTTTGCTTGCCTTTCAGACCCCCCTCCAGCACACTCCGTGCAGAGGAGGTGGTCATTCAGGCCGACCGACGGGCTACCACAGGCCCTGCAGGTCTCTCTGAGCTGCTTGTCTGTCATAACAAGCACCAAGAAATAAAGCAAGGCAAAATAAAAATCCAAACAGGCAATCCTATGCTTGCTGCGCTTTCCTGCGGCCTGGATCGCAAGGGGGAGGGGCGCACCACACAACAGCTGACAAACCCAGAAGAGGGCGCACTGCCCCAAAAACTTTCCCGCCAGGGACATTGAACAGGCCCTGCCACAACTGAAAACCATGCGGCTCGTTCAGGAGTACAGCCAGCCCCCACTGGAATGAATCTGCCCCGACCGGGACCACCCTCTTCCGAATGATCCCCCCGATCCGCCCACTTACTGCCCAGCCTGCACCCGACCATCTTGCCGAGGATTTCAACCTGCTAGGCCGCACAGCTTGCCGCATGCTTCTCCTGTTGCATTCAGACTGCTAGGCCGCACAGCCTGCCACATGCTTCTGCTGTTGCAAAAACAGACAGCTGCCGGTGACCTTTTTTTTTTTTTTTTTTTTTACAACAGAGATTAAAGGCCCAGACACACAGGAAAGCACAAAAATAAAAGTAAGGGTACTTCCCTGTCCTGGGCAGGCGGAGGGGCTTCGGGCCCACCGAGGGAACCAGACCACTGGCTGCCGGGGGTCCTGGGGTCGTGGGCTGAAGCGGCCAGGAGCATTTGCAGGAGCCTGTGACTTCGGGGAGCAATTTTCCTTAAAATATCCAGTCAGTCAGTACTGCAAGGTTAGCACCTCTACCATCTGCTGGAGGTAGAGAAATACTGAGGGACCTCAGGTGGCACTCTCATATATGTGGCAGTGCCCAAAGCTTTGTTCTCTGCCTCCATCTGCTGGTAGGGATGAATAAAACCCGCTTGTCTGGACTGATCTGGGTATGTTCAGGAACCTGCTACAGGTAATGTTTTCTTAGTTGATTAGCAGCAAGGAAGAATTTACAAGGAACTCCTATACAAGATCACTGGATACTTATTTTGGCCCCGATTCTGGACTGTGCGTCAAAACATAAATCCATGAAAATATTCTGAGATCTCAACTTCTTCCCAGTCCCAACCTTGGTAGCAGTCCTGCCAGTGATTACAACTGTTAGAATTATCTATACTGCACACTACATGAGGCTTGCCCCACTACCCCAAGCACTAATGTTTAGTAATGAAATGTTATGTCAAGTCAAAGCTTTTGCTGCAGAAGAAAGGTGTGCCACCAGTATGCCATCATTTTGAAAAGACATCTTGACAAATGGGTGATCCATTTGCTTCATCCCACCTTCCTCTCTCTCTCTCCCTCCTATACCTACTACTGAAATGTATATTGTTGGCATTAAATTGTTGATATCCTAAATAAACAGTCTTTTATTGGTCTCTTAGCTTTAGAATTACAAGCACATTCTAATCTGTACTGAAAGCTGATCTAATCACGTCTAGTGCTATGAAAAGTGCAAACATATTTAGATATGCTCAATTTCTTAAAAAATCACTGTGGTTGCTATATTAGTTCATGAATTTATGCAAATGAAGCTAAACAAATAAAAACTTGACCCAAAGAAGGGTGTTCTAGCTCTTGAAAGCTAGTCTAGAAATGTACCATTTAGTTAGTTCGATAAAAAATGTATTTTTGGTTTATATTTTTTAACCCTTATTTCCCTCCAAAAAGCACCTAAGCAAGTGTAATCAAATATGTAGGCTCTAACAGAGCTACTGATATTTTTCCCAACTCTGGCTGCAGACCATATTTCTAAGCGTATACCCAATGACCCAGTAACCCAGATACAGAAAGTAGCAGAGTTTATCACCATTTATATATAAGAATTCAATACACTTTTCAACTGCAGAAGAATAAACAGCCAAACCTTGGAATATATTAACTACTAAAAAGAAAGGTTTTACTAGGACTGATTTTAACATATAGTGGATTATAGTATCATATAAATGTATTGTTTACTTCCATTAAATGCAATAATTTTGAGACTAGAATAATTTAAAAATTAAGTTATCATCAGTTTTATGTAGTAATCACCGTGAGCAATCAATCTGTAACATTTCAATGCATATTTTTCTGAAGGAGCTTTAGATTTCTATAGAAACTATGAAGAGAAACATTACAAATAAGATTTCCCACAAGAACAACAGGCTGGGAAATGCTTTAGGCAACACTATACTATACTGTAAAACTAAAGCAGCAGTATAAAAGTGCAGGCCTACTGTCTATCAGGAAAATGGCTTAACTAATAGGGCAGGTGTATAAAACAGGTCACTTAGGAAAGGAGCCAAGCTAATCGTACTTTTTCTCATTTTACCACTCACTGTATCAAAAGCAATACATTTTGTATTAAAGCCACTACAAATCTTTGTAACCATTTTTCTGTGAACACAAAAAAAAATGATTGAATGGACTTTAAATCTGCTGCATCTCAAATAACTGACAGAATTCAAAACTATTTTGCAGGTAATGGTCTCACGACTACAAATAAAATATGGATTTAAAAGCAATTTTTTTTATTCATCTAGCCATTTCAGAAATTAAATAATGTATAACCCTCCAGGATTTGTGGTTAATACTATAATAGATTGTATTCTTGGGTGGCCAAAATCCCTCCTTAGGCCATACAATGTATTCTGGACATCCAGCTACAGTAAAATTCATACCTTTTCCTTACTAGTGAACCCTGTAACAAACATAATAATTAGCTTTTCTGTGCACCTGCCATATGGTTATTAGATAAAAATCTCAGTCATTCTAAAGTTTCTGGTAAAATAAGGCAAAAAAGCTTGCACAATTTGATATAACATCTTATCCTCAAGGATTTCACATTTCCTGCAATTTCAGGAAGGGAAAAAATTTTGCAGGGGGAAAAAAAAAAACTAGGTGAATAGATTTTACATAGAAGAACTGTGGGATTTTTGCCCACTTTAAAATTCAGGGAAAACAGTTTGCAATGCTTTTAACACATTTTCTGCTTGCTCAATGTTTTTCTCTTGATTTTTTTTTTCCTTATAGAAACTGCAAGAAATTAAACCCTTGGATAAAATATGCAGTTGTAAAAATTATGCAAGTGAACTGACTTGCCAGACTTTTAAACTTTTTTGCCTCACACTTAAATCAGGTCCTTCATCTCTTTTGGCAAGTCACTACTAAATATATAGCAATTTTTGATTATTTCTATATCTATGGATAGCATTACCTGTTGAATATTCACAAACATTAACCTTTTTATTTATCTGGCAACAAATTAAGCTTCTTTGTTAAATTATTCCTCATGTGAATAAGAATCCTAACTGCCCTTAAACCATGATATATTTATGTACAAATAATGTGATTAAGCACTACCAAGGTCATACTTTGCACTATGCTTTCTTGATAGTATTTATTTATAATTGTACATGCAATGCTTTTAAATATTATGTTGGTATCTTTAGTGAAGTATGTATGGATGAATGTTTGACTGTGGCATTTAAAAGCAATTCATTAAATCAGCAGCAGCAGTGCACTTTACTTAAATATAAAATAGTTCCTATACCACCCCACTTACTTCCATGCACCCCATTTCATAAACATGCAAACAAAAAGTGAGAAACCTTTACGAGGCGATGCGTTGATGCTTTCACTGCTAGACTGTACATTATCCACTGTGATTCTCTTTAGACTGCTGAAATAAACCTTAGATCTGGAAATACTATTTTTCGGAGACCTTGCGCCAGAGTTAGTGAATAGTGTGGACGTGCCATCCTTTCTAGAAAATATCCCACTGAAAAACCTGAGAAGTTTATGTTCCTGAGCACTGGAGCGAATACCTTCTCCATGGAAGAAACCTCTGCTCGTCTCCAAATGCAGAGAGAGCCTGTTAAGATCACTATTATCCAAGGTTCTGTTCTTGCTCTTGCTTCTCTCCCAACGTTCAAGATTTGACAGGGAATCTGCTTTATTTAAGACTTCCCCCAATATCCAAAGTATTCCGTTTTTTCCATGCTGAATGGATCAGAATATAGCAAGGTTGGGCAATTTTGATATTTTTTGTCTCATCTATGCCTCCTCCTTCACAATTCAGGTAGCTGGAGCTTCTATGAAGTTTTTCATTAGTTAAAGCTCTGAGTCTCATCAAGTCCTCCATTCCAGTGCTTGAAGCTAAAACTCCTGTGAAGCAAATTTGGATGTGTCTTCTCATCCTCACATACACTTTTTGCTATTTCCTTGCAATCTTCTACTGTTCCTCCCTGGTAAATGGGGATCACTCTGAACTCTTTCTCTTTGCACTCACTGTGAGACAGGGGAGCAGAGATGGATCTCTTTGTAACACTATAATCTACTGCCCTAGCTTGGGCTTCCTGAGAAAATTTTAGCTCCCCTCCAATCTCTTCATGTCCAAGCTGCTCGGAAGGGAGCTCTCTTGGATTTGCCTGGTGTGCTTTGAAGTCTACTTCATTCATTTTACAAGTTTCCGATACTTTTTGAGCTTTAATAGTGCAATATTTAATGCCCATATCAGTGCTACAGCTTGAAACACTTCTTTCACAAATGGTCGTCTGGCTTGTAACTTCAGTATTGTCAAGGTTTTCCTCCTTGATGTCAGATACTTCTTTCCAGCCATCAATATTTTTGTTATTCTCCAGATTCAAATTTATTGAGGACAGCATGCTGACTGGCCTATTGGAAGGCACTGGACACTCTTCTCTCCCCTGCTTTCTCTCTTCAGGCACCCAACAAATATTTTGGTCTTTCACCTTCAAGGTCAGATCTCGTGAGAAATTAAGCATTTTCTTAGATACTTTTAACCTGCCCAGTTCCAGCTGACCAGTGCTGCGTGTCCTGAAGTTTCGGAATCCAGAATGAATCGGGAAGACATCTAACTTTTCTTCTTCCCCTGGGTCCTCATCACAATCCTTAGGAGGAAGCTTGACCTGGCTTCAGGCAGACATCTGTGGGCACCAGAAAGCTCTAGCCTGATACTCTCCTCTCCCAGTAGCTCCTTCTTGACCATGGTCACGGAAATGCGGTACACAGTTTCCTCTGTGGGGTTCCTCTTTGCATCATCCTGTCAGGGCAAGGTTCACCTATCCAGAACATACATTCTCTAAAGCAACAAAAAAAATTCTTGCTAATGAGGCTCTTTATATAAAATCCACTCCCCTGCACATCCAGCATCCATCTAAAATGAGCACAATAATCAAATCCAACAGAAAAATCCAAATGCACAGATAGGGGGGAAAAAACCTCAAAACAGCAAATGGCGAACAAGATTACAAAAATAACATCCAGTTTTTGGTAATCAGTACAGGTCTTCAGTCTGAAGCTGTTACATCTTCTAAGGAGATGGCCCAAACACAGTCATTTACAAGCAATATTTTTTACTCTGTTTTCCTATGCTGCATTTTCAAATTTTACAGTTCTGTCTCCACTTTCCAGATCCAGAAGAAAAATGAAAAGAAAAAAATGGCTGTATGAATACCCCTCTGTGAATCTGAAGAAGGCTCACATCATCCTACAGCTGCAGCCGTCAGTTTCATTGTTACAGTTAATGCACGTTTGCAGTTTCTCGGTCTCCTGCACACAGGAAATTTTACTTTACGATTCCTCCTGCCTACATTTGGACAAAACAAGGGATTGTGTCCCATTACATTTGTAATGAAGAACTGAACATTTAGATCTAAAAATGAAAACACCCTGCCACAGCCAACAGAAGAGGGATATGAAGAGTAGTCAGACTCGCAAAGGAACAGTCTCTCCCACTGCAATCAGTTGCACTGAATTCCCACAGCATCAGGAAAACAAATATTGGCCTGTGTGAGTAGAGCAGCAACCAAATCTGGACTGGAATTCAATCTTCGTCCTCTGTGGAAGCCAGTTAAAATACCAAATCCCTGGCTCCGAATCCCAAAATTGAAACCAGTTGTACTCAAGATAAGGATAATGAAGAAATTAAAGCAACAGTACTAGCAAAATAAATTTCAAACTAATTCATCTCGCATTAAAGCATAAACTAGGACCCATTTTCTGATTTTTATTTCACTCCTGATTGCTACTTAGCTACTCCTACTGCTATGAACATCAATAAATTGGGCGCACAGCTGTGCTGATTTCTTCTGAGAAGATCATATAGCTGTGTCATCAACTCATGATTTTTTTTTTCTTATGCAGTATTTTTGGTTTGGTTTTTTTTTCTCTCAAATTCCTTGGACCTCCCAGCTCAATCAGAACACCAGCACCGGAATCCTAGCACCATGGGCCTTCATTTGCAACTACCTGGGGACTTTTTTCTCATATTTTAGTGTCTCCTCCTGCCTCCCCATGCACCTAGCCTGGTCACTGCAGTGATGTCAGTCCTCAAAATGTTTATTTACACCACATTTTTACCATCACCATTGTATGCATAGCTGGACTTACTGTGGGATTCACCTCTTTATGCATTTACAGTCCCCTACTACAGAATATTGTATAGCCTCATAGAGCCTGAACCCACAAAATAGGCAACACAGGCCATTTGCTCATGAGATTTTTTACTGACATTACTTATTTTTCTTTACGGTAAGTAAATTTGCTGACAGTTGACAAACATATGCTATGTAGGCAGCCTACTGGCACATGTAAAGTAACAATCATAAAGAAGCTGAAGATTGATTTAGACAAGTAGATTTTACAAACAGGAGGCATAACCATAATTAAAGTTGTGGAACTTTAAATCAAATAAGTTAAACATTATATAAAATATATATTAGGGACATAAAGATCTAGGAATATGATGAAGAGGATGCAATAAAGTATAAAAAATGATACTGCATTTTAAAAGATTATATCCAACTATTACTCCACTTGATTTATATAAACTGTTCTAGTTTCTAGTACATGAAATAAGGAGTGTGTGCTTTCTTTAAAATCATCATAGAAAAATGTTTCAATCTAAAATGTTTAAAATCCCTGCTGAAAAATCTACATTTCAGGAAATCATTTGATAAACATATTGAAACAATCCACCTTTACTCCCTTCCAAACTAAAACTTACTAAATGTACCAAAGATTGCATAATGCCCCCCACAGCACTGACAGTAAAATACATCACTGCAAGGCTGGCAACTGTCCAGATAGCAACAGATAATAATGAATTGTCTCTGTCAATTACCAAAACAGCATTATGTAGGTTTATGAAATACTTTCATGCATAGTATGCAGTAATGATGTAACAATCGAATACTAAAATAAATCTATTCAGGTAACTTTTTTTTGGCAGTTTGTATACTGTTTCTAAAACCCCCCATCCTGTATATTAGGTAGAAACAGAAAATGCCAAACTAGGTAAACTGTTGCTACTAAACTTTTTGAATTATCTTTCTATGCAAAATCCACTCCAGATTTTCCTATTTGCTCTACCAACAGAAACAGGCTTGCAAAAGTAGAAGAACCATTTCAATGATTTCACATAAATCCATCTAATACAGAAATACTCTTGCATGGGGTCCTTCAGCATCTCATCAAAAGAATAGATACCACTCATTGCAATAATATTAAAATCCTGCAACTCTTGTATGCTTTAATGTTTAGGACTCCACAAAACTCTGCCTCCCATACTTGCACAACAAATGAGATAGCCCAGTGCAAAGAACTGTCAAATGGTAATGTGAAGAGCTCCTGTCATTGTAAAAGTTTAATTACATCTTTGGAATGCTAAAGACTGGTTTTTCATTGCCTGCCTTTAAGTTGCTGCTTTTTATTACTATATTGTTGATTCTATCTCAGCTAAATAACTCGAAAGCCTAATAGGATCATTTACCTCAATACAATATAAAAGAGGGAGAAGTAAAAAGCTAAGCAGATAAAATTCAGTTACCTGTAGGTATCCAACCAAGGGACAGGGGCACATCTAGGCTGGCATATTAGAAAAACATTAGTTTATGGGGTGACAGATACTCAGTGCTAACCTCATAACGGATGCTATGTAATAAGGCACGCTAACGTTTTTAGTGCACATTTTTCTGCGATAAGTTAACACTGGTATTTAACAGGAGTTTTAAATCCTTAAAAATGCATGCTAAAACAGGAGTAAAAGTAAGAGCTAAAATTAGCATGAGTTCATGCAAATCCCATGTAAAGCAGAGTTGCTTATCTGTAACATGTGTTCTCCTAAGCAGGATGTTAGTCCTCATACATGGATGACATAATCGGAAAACGTATGTCAAAGTGGTATAGGATGCGTGGTATAGGGCATGCTGGGCATGCCCTATACCACGCATCCACGTGGGGTGCCTCTTCAGTCTTGTAACAGATTATAACAATAAAATAGGAGAAACCCAACTCCACGGGGTGGTGAGAGGGTATCATGAGGACTAACATACTGCTGTCCTAGGAGAACAACTATTACAGGTAAGCAACTTGCTTTCTCCGAGGACAAGCAGGACGGTAGCCCTCACACATGGGTCAATCCCTAGCTACAGGCTGCTCCCCAACACAAGAAAGATCTAGGCGTTATAATGTATAATACATTGAAATTGTCAGTTCAGTGTGCTGCGGCAGTCAAAAAAGCAAACAGAATGTTGGGAATTATTAGAAAGGGAATGATGAATAAAACGGAAAATGTCATACTGCCTCTATAATCGCTCCATGGTGAGACCGCACCTTGTGTACAATTCTGGTCGCCGCATCTCAAAAAAGATATAGTTGCGATGGAGAAGGTACAGAGAAGGGCAACCAAAATAAGGGGAATGGAAAAGCTCCCCTATGAGGAAAGACTAAAGAGGTTAGGAATTTTCAGCTTAGAGAAAAGACGGTTGAGGGGGGATATGATAGAGGTGTTTAAAATCATGAGAGGTCTAGAACGGGTAGATATGAATCGGTTATTTACTCTTTCAGATAATAGAAAGACTAGGGGGCACTCCATGAAGTTAGCATGTGGCACATTTAAAAGTAATCGGAGAAAGTTCTTTTTCACTCAACGCACAATTAAACTCTGGAATTTGTTGCCAGAGGATGTGGTTAGTGCAGTTAGAATAGCTGTGTTTAAAAAAGGATTGGATAAGTTCTTGGAGGAGAAGTCCATTACCTGCTATTAAGTTGACTTAGAAAATAGCCACTGCTATTACTAGCAACAGTAACATGGAATAGACTTAGTTTTTGAGTACTTGCCAGGTTCTTATGGCCTGGATTGGCCACTGTTGGAAACAGGATGCTGGGCTTGATGGACCCTTGGTCTGACCCAGTATGGCATGTTCTTATGTGATCAATGAGCACCAACCAGGTGCCAACGGGCACAATCACAGTGCTGTTGGTAACAGAGGGGGAGGACAGACTGAACCCAACAATGGGCCCTAGGCAGGGAGAGTTGGGTTCTACATCTCAAAGAGATTCCGGAGGACAGACTGGCCCGAACCTGTCAAGTCAGCCATCCCTATCCAGACAATAGTGTGATGTGAATGTGTGAGGAGAAAGCCATGTCACAGCCTTACATATCTCCTCCATGGGAACTGCTCACAAGTGGGCTGCCGACGTTGCCATGGCTCTGACAGAATGACTCCCCCAAGATGCAGTCCTGCCTGGGCATAAAGGAAGTGAATGCAATCTGCTAGCCAACTGTATAATGTCTGTTTGGCAACGGCAACTCCCAATCTATTCCTGTGAAAAGAAATGAAAAGTGGGTGGACTGTCTATGGCAGAGCTTCCAAGTGTGTGCCATGACACTTTAGTGTGTTCCTGTAGTGTGCCGGTGTGTCGCGCAAGCCAGGTGCACGAGTCGGGGCGGAGCAAGTGGGAGCCAATGAGGGCCGCCGGTGGACCTCACCCACTGGCGGCTGAGTAGTTAAAGTATCGCTGTGCTGTGCTGGAGACACAAAGCAGGAAGATCGGCAGGGCCGTGGGGTGGAGCTCACGTCACCATGGCCCGAAGAAAAGGTCCGTCTAAACATGCAGGTGCTCTTTCCTCCTTCTTGCCTACGCGGCCCAGAAGAAAAAATGTTGCCGGAGGCCGCATGGGCAGGAAGGAGGAGGAGCATCAGCCGAGTGGCAGAAGAGGAGCAGCGTTGTTGCAGCGGGCTGAGAAGAGCAGGAGGCTCGGTAGCAGGGTCCCCACCACGGACCTGGCCCAAGAAGATAAGGGGCGCCGCCTGCGGCGGATTGGCCCGAGAACATCAGGGCCGCTGCAGAGCCCATCCTGCAGCGACCCGTGAAGAGGAGGCCCAGAGGTAGGAGAGAGACTGAGGGCCCGTAGAGTGCGTGTATGAGAATGAGTTGAGAGATTGTGTGCGTGTATGAGATGAGTTGAGAAGATGTGTGTGGGAGTGAGTACCTGAAGGTTTTGCAGAGACAGCATGTGAGAGCCTGTGTATGTGTGAGAGAGACAGCATGTGACAGTGAGAGCCTGTGCTTGAGCAGACAGCATGTGGTGAGTGAGAGAGAGCCTGGGTGTGTGAGAGTCAGACAGCATGTGCAAGAGAGAGACTGTGTATGAATGATTGTATGAGAGAGAGCATGTGAGAATGAGAGCCTGTGTGTGTGTGTGAGAGAGTGAGAAAGCATGTGAGAATGAGAACCTGACTGTGTGTTTGAGGGAAGAAGATAGATGGAGAGAAAAGAAATAGAAAAAAAGACAATATGAAAGGAATTGGCAAAAAAAATAAGAAAGGGGAGGTGGACCAAAAAAGCCTGTGACAAACTATTAGAAAACTAAGATCGGAAAGCAAAAGGTAAAAAAAAATTACTTTTTAGTGATTGGCATATGTAATCTTTGGGAATGTGCAAGAGTAGCACTTTCTCTATGCAATCTCACAATGTACGAGATCAACATGGAGGAAGTGGAAACCCATGGGGCCTGCACAGAGGGAGGCAGCAGAATGGGCTTCAGTGCCAGTAGCAGCAATCAGCGCCTCCCCAATAGCCATGCAGCATCAGTGCAGTGGGCAGCAGAGGAATGAGAGAGGCTCCGAGGTTGCTGGCAAAAGAAAGAGAGGGGGGTCTCTGCCTTTAGTGTGTGCATGTGTATGAATGGGAGTCTGCCTGGGGTGTATGTGTGTGAATGCATGGGTGCCTGCATGAGGGTGTGTCTGTATATGAGAATGAAATGGGCGTCTTCCTGGGGTTTGTAGTGTGTAGAATAGGTGCTTGCCTGTGTGTGGTGTATGTGTGTGTGTGAGAATGAATTGGTGCCTGCCTTGGCGGGTTCTGTGTGTGAGAATGAATGTGTGCATGCCTGGGGGATGGTGAGGGAGTGCTGTGAAAATGAATGGGAGCCTGCCTGGGGGTCAGTTTCAGTGTGTGAAAATGATTGGGAACTTGCCTGGGTCTGTGTGTATTGAGGGAGCCAGAGAGAGTGAGAGCATGAGTGTGTATGAGAAAAATCCAGGGGAGTAAGAGTTTGTGTGGGGGGGGGTGTGGAGGGGGAGAGAGTGTCTTAGGAGTCGTGAGAGTGTGTCAGTGTCTGTGAGAGCGAGAGGTTATGGTGGGTATAAGAGCATGAATGTATATGTATATGACAGTGTATGTGTGAGAGCGAATGGACATGTGAGTATGTGTGAGAGAGAGGATAAACCTCCTAATCCTTGACAATATCAGGGTGACTGGGAAATCAAGAGCTCCCATGTATGGACAGCAGGGGCTTTTTAAATCCTTATTAGTTTTAATTATTGGGGTGTTATTTGATATATGTGCTGTTTTGAAATATTGTATTGGTGTTTGGGAAATTGTAAAAATGTATATGATTTTAATTAATAGAAATTCTATTTATCAGTATTTTAAAATACTCTTATTAGTATGGTTTTACATTATAACTGATGTTTTATGTTTCTTGATTTATTGTTTTATGAGGAATGGTGGTTCTGTTTTTTCCATTGTTAATACACAGAGTCTGGCTTCTTGGGGTTTCCATTTCAGTTTTTTGTCTAATTTGTGCTCCTTTATTTTGTATTCTGTATTTGGTGAGGGTCTGTCTCTGCTCTGTGTGTGACCATGATGAGAGATTCTGCTAACATAGGGATCTATAGCAATCTGGTTTGTTTTGTTTCCTCAGTACGTGGGGTATTGGTATTCTAGGACCCAGTGTAATATTTACCCTTGCTTTTTCACAGGTAGGGGGGTTATTGTTGTTTGAGTCCTTGGTGTTATTGTTATGTTACAATGAGATTGCAGTATAGATTTTGAGTGTCTTTTTTGCAGGGTTTTGTGTTAGTTCACAATGTGCCTGGCAGTGGAAGGTGTTTGTGCTGCTGTTACTGTGAGGTGACACCAGAATTTGAAAATATCTTTTAGTATGATGAGCTGTAAGGGAAACATCCAAGCTCCATTGTTTGGGGGAATTTCAGTGGATGCAGAGAGTTACAGAACTGGAGGTTGCAGGATTTATATTGACATTCTGTCCCTTTCTATAAATTCCAGACTTCACTCTCATAGCCATATAGAATTAGTTGAATGAGGCTATTAAATAATTAGTGTGAAAACTGGCCAGCTTTTTAAAATTACGCAGAAGACCCTTTGGACTTTTTTAACACCACCAAATATTCAAAAGCTGTGTTCATCCAATCAAGCTCATATATCTCATTAAAGAGGTAAATTGAATAACACAATAACTTTGTTTTATTATTGTTACTCATAAATTATAACAACAACATTAATCTTGGAATATTATATATTTTTAATATAAATGAAAGGTTTTTACAAGATATGTATATATTTAAGGAAACATACATATATTGTCGAAATACATTTCGTTCGTTTAACCTTTAACCTCTGGTTTGCTAGTAGACTGAATTACTGTGTCACGAAATTATGTTTTGGTCTAAAAGTGTGTCACCAACATGAAAAGTTTGGAAAGCTCTGGTCTAGGTGCTTCTGTCTGCTCCAGATAGAAGGCTAAGGCTCTTTTGCAATCCAAACTGTGCAGTGCTCGTTCATCTTGGTGTGAATGGGGTCTGAGAAAGAATGTTTAGCAGGATGATTGATTGGTTAAGATGGAAACTCGTCATCACATTAAGCAGGAACTTAGGGTACAAACACAGGACCACCCTGTCATGATAAAACTTAGATTAAGGTGTGATAAGTCACTAAGGCCTGGAGCTCGCTGACCCTGCATGCTTGAGTGACAACCACCAAAATATGACCTTCAGTTCACAGGTGCACAGTAGCTCAAAAGGAGCTTTTATCAGCTGAGCCAGCACCACGTTGAGGTCCCAAGACATAGTGGGAGGGCCTTAGGGGAGGCATCAACTGAAGCAGGCCGCATATGAAGCATACAACTATAGGCTGTACAGAGATGGGCATACAGTCTATACCTTGGTGGTATTTTCCAATTGCACTTAGGTGAACCCTGACGGAGTTGGTTTTTAGGCCAGCCTCCGATAGGTGCAGAAGGGTATAGCAGTTTTTGTGTGGGACAGGAGAAAGGATTTAGGGCCTTCTGCTCAAACCACACGGAAAACCTCCTCCATATCAGTCCATAAGACTTTTCTACTAGAAGACTTTCTACAAGCCACAAGAACCCAAGACACATCTTCGTAAGAAAGCAAATGGTGCTTATCTGTAACAGGTGTTCTTACAGGACAGCAGGATGTTAGTCCTCACATATGGGTGACATCACAGGATGGAGCCCAATTACAGGAAAAGGGCTCGCGAGTCTTCTGTTCCCTGGCCTCTGATTCCAGAGCATGTCCCTCCCCAGGGCTGGACCAGGATTTCACTACCAGTCAAAATCCAAAAGTTAGCTAAATTCTAACAGAAGGTCTTCTCCAAAATGGGAGGCAGATCGTCACAGGCAAGAAGAACACTGAAAGGTATCTGGGTACACCCTAACTCAGACAGCAAAACCAAAAAGAGATCCTCACTCCTCGAAGGCTAAACCAAAATGATCACACACTCTCTAAGCTACTAGCGTCCCCCCCCCCCCCAGTGAACGAAGGAGCTACCATTCATAACCAGTCTCAAAGGGAGTTGCTGTAAGGAAATACTGTCTCCCACTAAGCTAAAATGAATTTTGCAAGCAGCTTTTTTGGCATAGAAGACCTATTTTTATAGAACAGTTTGCCTGTGGTTATTAATGATGAAGTGTCCCTCTTGAAATTTAGAATACTATTAAAAACATTTATTTGAGCAAGCATATATGTCTGGCAGCTTTTATCATGGCCATTGGATTTTAATCGAGGGCCCTTTTAATGTGTACTGTTTTATTATTTTATCTTTTAGTGTTCAATTTTATTTTTTTGTATTTTATTTTTAAATTTCATTTTTTTTATTTGTTCTTATTAGTTGTATACTTATTGATACTTTACTTGAATTAAATTATGAATGTTTTACCTATAACCCACTAGAAACATTTTTATAGGCAGTATAAATGTTTAAAATCAATAAATACCTAGGACAGGTATCTAGGGCATCTAGTGGAGACCAGGAGGTGTCCATGCTTCCTTTGGAGGCAGTTATTGGAAAAGGAAAAACACAGAAGAAGAGGTGAGGGGAAGAAAACTGGAAAGGGGGTAAGAAGCAAGGTGGCATATACTGGAGATGGGGGAAATACTAGTGAACAAGAAAATGGCAGGAGGAAAGATGGCATACTCAGACCCTGCAGCCCACACCTGAGACAGGAAGATCTTGCTGCAGGATAATGATTAGAGAGGAAGAAAAATCAGCAAGACAAAGTAACAGCAAGCAGCAGCATTGGGATGGAGAGAGAAGGAAGCAGGGAATAATCTCTCTTTTGCCTTCTCTTCATTCCAAGTTGCATTTTATCCCTGTTTTATTGTAACTGCTACCTTATTCTTCTATCACATGTTAATGTTTTTTAAGTATTAAGTATTTATTCTGTTGTCACACCCTTGTTATTTGTAAACCGGCATGATGCGACTCCCATCGCGAATTGCCGGTATATAAGAAATTTAAAAAATAAAAATAAATAAATAGTGGAGGAGGATGATAATAAAGAGAGGTAAAGAAAAATAAAGATAAGTTGTGGTGAAGGACTGATAAGGAAGGAGAATAGATAAGAGTCATAGGGAGAAGAGAAATGAGGGTGGGAAGAGAAAATGCTGGGGAGAAGAGAAATGAAGGATAGATGAAGGAGTGATGGGGAAAGAAAAGAGAAATGAGGGAGGGTGATATGGTCAGAATGAGAAGAGAATTGAGAGTGGAAGAAGAGAATGTTGAGGGAGGAGAAAATGAGGAAGAGGAGAAATGGAACATTACTTCATCTTCCACTGCCTCAGGTACAACCTTGCTGAGTCATTTATCATTTTGCATTAGAACCCTATTACGCGCGATGAATAACGCAATACAAAATGCATATGCAAATCAAAACTTGAGTATTCAAGTAGGAAGAGTTTGGGCAGAGTAAATGGAAATAAGGGTCTGCTAGCGCAGAGTGCGATAAAGTAACGCACACTATCGTTGGATTTAATAACTATACTTTTTTTTTTTTGCAGTACAGTGAAAAAACTATTTATTGTGCTCCTGCAGCCAATATTGCAGAATCGCGGGTATTACTGCAGTTATTATCGCACGTGATAAAAAGAGGAATTATAACGGACACACCTACAAGGCCTTCCCTGCCCCAATAAAAACACCCGTTCTTACCTGGTCTAGCTTCCTAAAGCCATAACGTTTGTGGCATGTTTAATTGTTAGGGGATACTGGATGCTTCAGGAGGCTCG
This sequence comes from Rhinatrema bivittatum, assembly GCF_901001135.1. Classification (NCBI taxonomy): domain Eukaryota; kingdom Metazoa; phylum Chordata; class Amphibia; order Gymnophiona; family Rhinatrematidae; genus Rhinatrema; species Rhinatrema bivittatum. The sequence continues at coordinate 199,490,712 of NC_042620.1, read as the reverse complement.
CCAAAGACAACAAGCGGAACAATAACAACCTCAAGAATAGGCAAGGGCAGTTCCAAGCCCTCCTAGGGAAGTCCCTGTACCAGAGACCAAGCCACAGGCTCCGCAGAGTCGGGGCCCAGGGCAGCACCTGACACGCAGGCAACCATGGCAGAGGAGATACAGGGAGCACATCTTTCCTCCAGAGGATTATGTGGTTTGCAGGTTTCGCTTCAGCTCTCGGGCTGAGGGGATTTGGATTCAGTCACCGAAAGGTCCCCCCCCCACACTGTGCCTGGCCTCACCAAACTGTTGGCCACCCTGCATTGCATGACAACCAGCTCCTTCCAAATGACAGTAGGGGTCTCGAGGGGATTTGTATCTAGCCACTTTTTCCCACTGTCTGGACCAGGTCATCACAGCAGTCTCTGACCACATTAATCACTACATAGCATTTCCTTGGAACAGGAAGGACTTGATGGACTTGAAGATAGGCTTTTATGCCTTCGCAGATGTTCCCAATGTTCTTGGAGCTATCAACTGCACTCACATGGCCATCATTTCACCCTGTGACAGGGAGGAGATGAACTGCAAAAGAAAGCTCTTCCACTCCATCAATGTACAAGTGATTGGTGATGCTCGAATGCGCATCCCTGACGTGGTTGCCAGGTATCTGGGAACCGCACACAATTCCTTTATACTTAGGCAATCGGGCCTGTGTGAAAATTTTGAGGATGGCCTGTACGATGAGGATGATGGTTGGCTCATGGGTAAGAGAGACGCTCTTCTATATTCCATCTCTGGCTATATGTTTGTGGCAAACGGCATGGATATGGGGGTGGGGGGGGGGAGGTAACAGCATCGTTGCCATGAAAGTGGCTTGAACAGTTATGTCTGCAGGCCATTGTCCCAGGGCCTGGCTTTTTCTCCCCATGCTACAGAATCCTGTTAATCTTGTGAGGACAAAAAATGCACCTGCCCCAAAGCGTGGTGTGTGAGCAGTCACTATACACTTTCAACCTGTTCATTTTCAAAATGGTCCTCTTCCTATCCTCCCACAGGGAACTATTTAAATCTCACTGGTTAATGACAAACTTGAAGCGTCCACACTGCTGGTACTGCACGATCACAAGTGGTCGATTAGTGATACATCATCCAGATTGTCGGCCAGTTTGTCTTGATCCTCACATACCTGAACCAGAAGCAGCGTCCTGTGCATGTTGATGGCCTGGCATATTCCCTGTCTCAGGGCTCACAAATCGATTTCTATGGAGGGCATACTGCAGAGCAGGCAGGGTCAAGGTACCATTTTTTCAGCTAACACAGGTGTGGCAGCTCTTATGTATTGCTTCAAGACTGGCAGACTGCTACACCCCAGTAGCCTTAGCTTGATTGCGAGGGCCCTGGCACGCAATTATTGGAATACCCAGATGCAATTTAGTAGTCCAGAAGAGCTGAGTTACTTTTGACTGCTGCTATCTTGCACATATACTGGCCCAGAACAATGTGTCATGCACTTAGGCTAGATAAATCAATCTTTAAGGCTCAGGGAAAGGTGTAGGCTATCTTATACAGTCTTATAGGATGCTGTGGTTTGCAAGTCAGATCTGCAAGTAACAATGCTATGATTGATGGCTTAAATCTGTCTTTGCTGCAGGAGATTCTGGGTATGGCTGCAGGACTGGCTTCTCACCCCCATTGCCATTCCCAACACGCCAGCAGAGATGAGGCCTTATGTGCTACCCGCTGTAACATCGAACACACCTTTGGAGTTCTCAAAAGTCAATTTCGCTGTTTGGACATGATGGATGGAGCTTTAATGTATGTCCCACCTAAAGTTGGAGATATAGTGCTGCTCTGCTGTGTCTTCCATAATCTCGCTCTACGCCATGGACTACAAATGGATATAATTTCGGATCTCCCCCAGGATCCCCCCAATTGTCCCCGCACAAGCCAAGGACACCACGCTGAGTGGGCAGCCAGCTTCGCAAAAACCTTATACAATGCTACTTTGCCTGACAGGCCTCACCTACCACATCCCCTTCCAGGGAAAGGAGGCCAGTAGCCTGTTAACTTCTGTTCTCCTCGCTATCATCTTTCTTTCTCTCACTGCTTCTCTGTGTGGGTCACTGTGTAACAGAAAACACATATGCCTACTCAGGATGTGTCTTGACAATGGAAAAAACAGTTCTGAAAGTAAGATGACATAAAATACACGTGGCTGCCATAATATGTTCTGCCTCATAGTAACACTTAAAGAGGCATGTGTGGCATGTGAGTTTGTGAACTGCCAACACAGTGTTCATAGTTTGGCCTAGCTACGCCGTGTGGCTTGGGGGCCCTCCCCAGTGGACCCCATCCTAGTGCTCACATGTAGATGAGATAGAGCCATAAGTGTGATCCAACCCCAACTGCTCCTCAAGCATGGAGAGCTACAGCTCTAGAAATGCAGTAAATACCAAATAGCTCTGAAGCTTAAAGGCACAGCCTAAAGGTACAGGTAGACAGTTAAAAGTTTCAGTGAGAGTTCCCATTTTACTGCCTCATTCCGTAGCTGAGAAACATGGGCATGTGAAGTTATACACCTCTACTGGGTTGGCTTACTGTTACATGAGCATGCAAAGACACAGCTGACACCAGTTTCAAAGCCACTGCTGACTAGGTTTTCCAACTGGATACAGATTTCCAGGATCTGTTGATCCATTCCTGGTCTTAGTCCCATGCATGCAGGTATTAATAGTCTTGGTTTTGCTCAGAAAACCTATAGGGAAATCTGATGAAATCCCTGTAGGTAAGTGTTCCAAACCAGGATAGTATTTACCTGTCCTGAAAACTGGAGGCAGTTGGCAACCCTATTGCAGACATCAGAGTGCTCTAGTAGCACACCTTCCCTTACCCTTACAGCCTTGGGTAAAGCGCCTGTGCTACCTGGTGCCATTCCCACAATGCGTACAGGTCCTTCCAAGGTAGCATACCTCTTGATGATTGCATGCACCGTTAATATCAAAACCACACAATGAAAGGAGCCAACCAGGAAGTGTATTTTTCAATCCAGTGACCACTTTATTAGCGAAGACATGTAGTCCATTGTTTGAAATAAGTCAAAAGTCTTATATAATCACATTCTGCAAGGACAATATAGCGAATAGCACAAAACATTGTACAATATATGAACAGCACATTCTGTGTAGACCTGTACATACATTGTTTGAAATGGTATCATTACATATACAGGATTAGCATCTTATCCTTTTGGCACAATCATGATTACAACAAAGAACACAGAAAACAGAAGCACCCCTAATAGCTACAGTACAGCTCTAATGTTGGAGCTGATAGCCCTGCTATGTGATGGCTAGGAAAAAGGCTCCAGGCAGTCCATGTTAAAAGAGTGCACCCAAGGAGACAGCCTAAGGGCCAAGGAAGCAGAGTTCAGCAAGGAGGCAACAGCATCAGGACCAAAGAGCGCAACATGGAAGCAGAAGGCCCAGGAGAAGACACAGCAGCATAGAGGCAGGAGGCTCAGAAGAAGACAGCAGCATGGAGGTAGCAGCAGGATGAGCTGAGATGAAAAGACACACCAGCATCCAGAGCAGGAGATGAGACATGATGCGAAGAGGCAACAACTGGACAGTCACTGGAGCCTGCATCAAGGAGTTTAGAATATGGGCAGAGTATCAAGGAGAGCTTTAGAGTTAGGCTGGTGGACCACAATGACTGATAGTAGACCATCCCTTCTGCGTGTTGGCACAGGAACTCTGTAGTGAGGACGTGCCCAGATTTCTTCCATCTAACCAGCACATGCACTCTGTAGTGAGGACGAGCCCATCAGGCTTTTCCATGTAGCCAGTGCAAGTACTCTGTAGAGGGGCCAGCCCAAAATTGTTGGTACAACACTTATTTGGCATTCAATGCCACCATCTTTGGTCCTTTATGGCCCCTTGCTAAGTCATGGCTTGCCACTTGGAGGGGGGCGTGTCTTTTGGGTGCCTACCACTTGGGCATCTGTCACCCTGAGGACTGCTGCAAGATGTAGACTCCAGTGATGCTGAGGAAGACTCTGATGACTGCTCAGGTATCCTTTGCAGGATCTGCATCAGCACGTTTGTCATGCTATTGACTGCTGCGGCCAGCATCGTAACATTCTGCATGTTTGCAGCAGTCTGATCTCGCAGGATCTGGTTCTGCCTGTTGGGAGCTCTCTTGAGGTGCACTAGCTCTGACTGTATGTGTTGGAGGTGTACCCCATTGGAGAAATTACTTACTTGATCATTTAGTTTACCTTAGTGTAGACAGATGGGTTACACTCCCCTGCCAGCAGATGGAGACAAAGCAAGTGATGTCACAGTATATATACTCCTGCAGTGACCCCAGCCTGCCAGTATTCTCTTCAAAAGCCACTGTGGACAGACTAGCAAAAAACTGTATTAAAAATAGTCAACCATAACTGTAATCAACCAACAAACACAGAACTCAAGTAAGATCAAAAGGTACCCCAAGCTAGGGACTGGATGAATACTTACCAGTAATCCCTTGTGATCCATAACTCCCCAGGAAGACTATTAACAATATCAGTTGGCAGCCAAGAGTGGGAAGCTGAGTCCATCTGTCTACACTAAGGAAAACAAAATTATCAGGAAAGTAATTTCTCCATTTCAGGACCAGTGAAATGTACCAAAGCCACTCCCGAACAGGGTGGAAGTCTGCCCGCGGTCCAGTCAACACCGCATGTGCAAGGCTGTGTCCTCCCGGGCCTGCACATCCAAACGAGAAAACCTGGAAAAGGTGTCTAAGGAGGACCACCGTCACAGCTCAGCAAATGTCGCCGGGAGACACCTCTTTAATCCAGCGAGCTATCGTAGCCTGAGAAGCTGGTTCGCCCTGCTTCCTTCCAACATGAAGGTCAAACAGACGATCCAACTTTTGGAAAGGTTCAGAAACCTCCAGATACCACACAAGTCTTTTTAATGCAGGAGGCAATACTCCTCTGCATCCCTGAACTTATCCAGGGACAGCAAAGAAATGGACTGATTCAAATGGAACTCCAAGACCACCTTAGGCAAGAAGGAGGGAACAGTAATACAACTGCAATGCCCCTGGAGTCACCCAAAGGAACGGCTCCCAGCCAGACAGTGCCTGCAACATGGAAATGCAACGCACAGAACATATAGCCACCAGGAACATTGTCTTCAGGGTCAATAACTACAAGAAAAGGCTATACAGCAGTCGAAACATAGGGCCAGCTAAAAAATCCAGCACCAGGTTAAGACTCTAAAAGGGAACCGGCAACTGCACAGGAGGCTGAAGGTACTTCACTCTCTTTAAGAAACAGGCCACATCAGGATGGGATAATAGGGAGACACCAATTATCATACCTCTGAAACATGTAAAAGTCGCACACTGAACCTTCAAGAAATTAAGGGCCATTCCTTAATTAAACCCATCCTGCAAATAATCCAGAATAAGCGGGATCTTAACCGATTGAGAAAAAATACCATGCTCCATGCACCAGGCCTCAAACACTCTTCAAACCCACACATATGCTAGAGATTGCTACCTTACTCCGAGCGCAGAATAAGGTAGCAATTACTGCAGAAGAATATCCACGCTTCAACAGACGAGCCCTCTCAAGGGACAAACTGTAAGAGAGAACCAAGCTGGATCCTTGTGAAGAACTGGCGCCCCTGTTGCAACAGATCCATGCGCAGTGGAAGACAAAAGGGATCCTCCACCAGGAGTCTCTGCAAATCCACATATCGCGGACACATGGGCCAATCTGGAGCCACCAGGAGTACTAGCCCCCAGTGGATTTCAAGTCTGTGAATGACCCTGCCCAGCAAGGGCCATGGAGGAAAGGCATAAAGTGACTCGTCTTCCAGCCATACCTGTTGAAAGCATCAATGCCCAGGGACCATGGATCTCTCCTGCAACTGAAGAATCGAGGAACCTTCGCATTGCGTGAAGTCACCAACAGGTCTACAAACGGAAGGGCTCCAGCAATCCACTATCAGCTGAAATGCCTCGGAGGACTACACCCATTCTCCGGAGTCCAGACTCTCCTCGCTGAGAACGTCTGCTCATACATTGTCTTTTCCTGTGATGTGAGAGGCCGAGATCATCTGAAGATATCCTTCCGCCCATTCCATAAGTTTGTCTATTTCCTGTGACACTTGCCGGCTCTTGGTTCCTCCCTGGTGACTGATGTAGGTCACCGTCATTGCGTAGCCAGACATCACTCAGACCGCTCGACCCAGTAGTCTGTGGCTGAACTGCAAGCACACCAATGTGACCGCCCGGGCTTCCAGGCGATTGAAGTTTCAGAGAGCCTGTTTGGCCGTCAGTTCCTAACAATGAGCTCCCCAACCCTGGAGACTCACATCTCTGATAAGCACCAACCAGTTTGGAGAGGACAAGGAAACTCCCTTTCTCAGATAAGACTCCTGCAACCACCACTGGAAGCGAGAACAAATTTCCATCGGCAAACGGAGCTGAACAATCTTGAGTCTGCAGGTTCCAATGAGACAGCAGTGAGCACTGAAGAGGACGCATATACACCATCGCCCATGGCACCACTTCTAGGGTTGCCGCTATCAAACCAAGTGCCTATAGGTAGCGCCATCCCATCGGACGGATAGTGTCCACCAACCGATGCACCTGAGTCATTAACTTTTGGATCCGTGCGTCCAGTAGAAAAACCTTGCCCAGCTTCATGTCAAAGTGAATTCCCAGATACTCCAACAACTGAGAAGGCTGGAGATTGCTCTTGGCCAGGTTCACTGCCCAACCAAGCTCCTGCAGCAAGGAAATCACCTTGTTGGTCATGAGACTGCTCTCTGCAAAGACTTGGTCCAAATCAGCCAATCGTCCATGTATGTGTATACCAGGATCCCATCTTCTCTCAACACTGCCGCCACGACCACCATGACCTTGGAAAATGTTCTGGGGGTGGTGGCCAGACCAAAGGGCAGCCCCCAAAAATGATAATTGCGACCCAGCACCGCAAAGTGCAGAAAACGTCAGTGCTCCAAACAGAGGGGAATATGAAATTAAGCTTCGGACAAATCCAGGGAGGTCAGAAACTTCCCCGATTATACGACTTATCACAGATCGCAAGGCTTCCATGCGAATATGAGTCACCCACAGATGACTGTTGACACTCTTGAGATCCAGGATGGGACAAAACGAAACTTCCTTCTTGGATACAACAAAATAAATGGAATAGCTCCCCGTATTTTCCTGAGATGTAGGCACAGGAGGAGCCTTTGAAGCACTGACTCCACTGCCTGCTTCTTCTGCGGGGAGTGGCAAGGAGACACCAAGAACACGTCCCGAAGAATGCTGTGAAACTCCAGTGCATATCCTTCCCTTTTCACTGCCAGGACCAATACATCTGCTGTGATCTCGACCCACCTCTGATAAAAGAGATAGGCATCCCCCTATCTCCTCCTCCTCCCCCAAAGGTGGGTCGGTAAACCTTCATTGAGAAGCTTGGGACAGTCCGCCACCCAAGCCTGCTTCTCTTTTGTTCTGTTTGAGATGAAAGGACTGAGACCTACCAAAAGGCCAAGTCCTCTGAAAGGTCGGGTTTCTGTATGCACGAAAACACTTGGAACCTCCGAGACGACCCCTCTTAGCAAAGGGAAACTGCAATTGCTTCTTATCCTCCGGTAACCGGGGAACTGGAGATTCGTCCCTTTTACTGGCCAGCTTTTCCAACTCGTTCTCAAACAAGAGTGACCCTTTAAAGGGCATTTTTGTAAGATTAGCCTTGGTAGCTGAATCAATTCTACAACCATAGCTGACATCTGGCCACCACTACCGAAGCCACTCACTCTGGCCAAGGTACGGACCAAATCTCAGCCTGCATCTGCCAAAAAGTCGGCAGCGGATTTCGTAACTGCTCTGGAATTCACCACAGAATCATCCACCTCCTGAGAGAGAAGCAGAGTGCAACAGGAAGCAATCTGCAAGGTCATTGCCACTGCGTGAAAGGCCAGCTTAGGGATAGATTCAATCCGCCTATTATGCACATTCTTCAAGGCCACACCTCCCTTCACGGGCAAGTTGTCCATTCAGATACAGCACAAACAAGCACATCAACTTTGGGAAAATGCAAATGCTCTCTCACAGCTGGATCCAGAAGGTATAGGCCTTCCAAAGCCCAACCAATGGCATCATTAACAGGAAAATAGCAAGAGACTTTTTACACAAGGAGACCAAAATGTGATTCCTCTTCAGCTCGGACAAAGAATCTACCTCAGGCACTCCCAACATCTTCAATGTCTGGCAAATCAGGGCTGGCAGTTCATCTCTATGAAAGAATCATAACATGGTTTGATACGGCTCCAAACCAGAAGGAATTTCACCATCTTCCCCACTGGGGAAACCCGTGGTGAACCGAGGCATGCCACGGTGCTTAACCATAGAAGTGGAAGAGGGAGGGGCCACCTGACCAAAATGGGCAATGTGGAGGACTGCACCTGAACAAAGGCTTGTAAACCTTGAAAAAACTCCACCCAAGAAAAAGCAGCCAGATCCAGACCAAGCCCAGAAGGTATGGAGCAGGCCCACTGAACTGCCATCTCCTGCAGAGGAACCTGTCAAGGGAGTACCAAATGCTGGTGCACTTCCAGCCAAAGCCAAAGCCAGACCATCATCAGAATGAGAGAATCCAGGCTTAGCAAAATCCGAGGAAGACAACTCCCACTGAGCATCCGAGCAGCACTGACAATGTTGGAAGACAGGTCAGGCTGAGAAACCCTAAAAACAGACAACACAAAGAGAAAGGTGTTTAGGTTTTTTGTTTACTGGCGCCAAGAGCAGCAGTAACTGTGCATTCAAACGGCTCATGCTTTAAAAAGTTGCACGCACAAATTTTAGGTTCCCCAGCAATAAGCGCAGCAAGGCATACGCACTAAAGTGCACCCCACTGGAGCACATCACCAAGCACAAAAAAGTTATACGCACAAAGGTCGCACCTAGCGCGGCACACACAACTTCAGCGCAGAGCCGGCCAACTACGCACACCATCTGTAGAGAGCACTAAAGCGCACGAAAACGCTTCTGTGCGCTGAGAAAAGCCTACTGCAGGGTCTAGCCCACCTGGGCCGCTCAACCTGCCAGGTTTCCCACCTCCCCTAACCCCAGCGGGAGCGGTAACAATGTCAGGATGACTTGCCAAGCATGGAGACCAAAGGAAGGCCTAAAATCCCCTATCTCTGTAGATAAAGTTTTTTGTTTTGTTTTTTTTAAACTTACCAGAGCTCAGCACTTACCAGATGAGTACAGAGATGGTCTCTGGCTGTAGGGGAAGAGGGCATCTGCTTCACCGCCACACTCAGCCTTCTGCACCCCACTGCCTTTCAGCTGTACAAGCAGCTAAGTCCACGCCAGGAACCAGCTACCGGACCAAGGCACACCTCTGAGGGACCACAGAAATCACCTCAGGAATTCTCAATTGGGGGAAGAGACCTTTAGGTATTACCGCAGGAGAGTGGGCTTTTGTTTCTCTATATAAAATTCACAGCAATCCCCATAGGGAGATGCACATCCACTGTCTGCTGGAGACAAAGAATACTGGCAGGCTGGGGTCACTGCAGGAGTATATATACTGTGACATCAGCTTGCCCTGTCTCCATCTGCTGGCAGGGGAGCATAACCCACTGGTCATGAGTCCATCTGTCTACACACTAGGAAAGCTACCTTTCCGGCTGGTCTAGCTGCTCGTACATGGACTCCTCTGTTGGTGGCGGGGATGTTGTTGGTGCTAGTGCCAGGCCTGGTGCCGGTGTGGAGTGCAGGACTTTGGGCCTCGAAATCTGGCATGACGGGGCTTCGGGGCTGCTCCTGCCGAGAGCCTGGTGCTTCAGGCTGGTGCTGTGGTGTTCTGGCTCAAGGTTGTAAGGAATCTATTGACTCCCACTAAAGGTTAGGTTCTTCCATGAAGCCAGAGAGGTTGAGGGAGACATTGAGTGGGTTGGGTGAACTCAGGGGTTTGCAGCATCTACAATGCCTCCTGAGCCTGTGGCTGCTGCTGCTCGTCCTCCTCCTTGCTCACCTCGTTCTAGGCATCCATCAGGAAGGCCCAGTGCAAAAGGGCTGCTGCACTGCTAGTCCCTGGGGCTTCCTGGCTAGGACCAGCAGCTTCGTGGGCGAGAGCTGTGGAAACAATACCTAAGACATAAGTACCAATGGCAGCAAACATCCTTTTTTCATTTGGCATCAGAGGTGCACTTTGCTTCCTAAGCATTGTGAGCACCTTATGCCAATTGATGTGTACACCCGTTGCAGCCTGCCCATTTACAAGTGAGGCAAACTTATTGGCTGCAGCTCGCATTGTGTCCAGCCGCTCAGCCATGTCCTCGAAGACATTTGGTCCCAGCCTTTGCATGACGTGCTCCTCCATGGGAATGAGAATGATGGGACAAGGGGCTCCTCCTCCGGTCCACCGTATATATTTACTTCTGGCTGCCACCTGCTCCTCGCTTCATTGGACTCTGCTGCGTCTGGAGATGCCCTGCATTATGTTGCGCCAGATCTGGCCCTTGGATGCCTTTGAGGTCTTGGCTGCCTGGTTGTCAAACAGAATGGCATAATGTTCCAGGACCCTTGCAATGACCATCACATTATCCTGCACAATGAACTTGATAGCCTTGAGGCAAGGGTGTCCTGCTGCTTACCTGCCAGGAAGGGGAGCCACTTACACTTTTGGAGAGGTGTCCTCCCTTTCCTCACGCGTCCTCCCACACACCTCTCCCATACCTTCCTCCCCCCCCCTGCCAACTCCCTTCCCCTCTGCCTTCTCTCTATCCCTAGCTTGCCTTCCTCCTCCCTCCATCCTCACCTGCCTATCCCCTACCCCCTCCCGCCTCCTCCTATCCCTTCCCTCCTGCATATCTCTACTCCTGTCCCTGTGCCTATGCCTGCTCCTCCTCCTAGCATTCCTACCCTCGTCCTCCCACCTCCCCTCCTCAAGCATCTCATGCCCCATCTTCCTCACTACCACAAACACCACCACTCCTCCACTCACACCATTCCTCCACACTCCTCCACTCACACCATTCCTCCACACCAAAAGACAGACAGACAAACTGGACTAAAACAAAAACTTTCACTGCAACAAAGAAAACAAAAGACCAAGGCAAAAGGAAACAGATGACAACAGAAGACTAGACAATGCACTCAGGTAATCTATTCAGAAAAAGCTCCTACTCCCACTATTCAACTCACTAACTTTTCTCTCCTCTCTCTCCGCTAGACACACCCTCAAAGAGGCAGTTGCAGGAAGCAAGGATAAATAAACTGATAAAATACCACACAACACACTAATTTACACTAGCCATGTAAAATGACATGGCACTCGCCGACGTAATGCATTTACCTAGACAATGCGGGAACCTTCAAATTAGTCTAACTACACCCTTTTTTTTTTTTTTTTTTTTTATTGCAGGCGCTATTTTGATGAATCTAGGTCTTAGAATCCTATTTACTAAGACACAGAATAGGAGAAAGGCCTTAGTAAACCGGGCCCCTTTATAGTAAGCTTTCTGGGGATAAGGAAAATATCTACAGCGCCTGAACAAAATCCACTTTGAAGTATCTAAAAAGCGGACTATAAATCAAGTATATAAAGATGGAAGAAGGGAGAGAAGAGGGAGGGAGAGAGTCGTGAGTATCAAAGAGAATCAGGCAGAGAGTAGGATGAATGTGTGAGGAAGAAGGATGTATTGTAAGAGGATCAGAGTTAGCTATGTTAAAGGACAGAGGTGTGCAAAAGTAGGGCATAAGGAGTATGTGTAAGAGCAAGAAAGGGACATAGCATAAGAACATAAGATATACCATACAGGGTCAGACCAAGGGTCCATCAAGCCCAGCATCCTGTGTCCAACAGTGGCCAATCCAAGTCACAAACACCTGGCAAATTCCCAAACATTAAATAGATCCCAAGCTACTATTCCTTATTGATTAATAGCAGGTTATGGATTTCGCTTCTAGGAACTTATCCAAACATTTTCTAAACCCAGTTACACTAACTGCCGTAACCACATCCTCTGCCAATGAATTCCAGAGATTAACTATGCACTGAATGAACAAATTTTCTCTGATTAGTTTTCAATGAGCTTACTTGTTAACTTCATGAAGTGCCCCCTAGTCCTATTACCTGAGAGAGTAATAACAGATTTACATTAACCTGTTCAAGTCCTTTCATGATTTTGTAGACCTCTATCATATCCCCCCCTCAGATGTCTCTTCTCCAAGCTGACCAGCCCTAACCTCTTTAGCTTTTCCTCGCAGGGAAGCCTTTCCATGCCCCTTATTTTGGTCGCCCTTCTCAGCACTTTCTCCAATGCAACTAATATCTTTTTTGAGATGTGGCCAACACAGTTGTTCACAGTATTCAAAGTGAGGTCTCACCATGGAGCGATAAAGAGGCATTATAGCATCCACCATTTTATATGCCATTCCCTTCCTAATAATTCCTAACTTTGCTTTTTTGACCGCAATAGCACACTGAGCCGAAAATTTCAATGTATTATCCACTATGATGCCTAGATCTCTTTCTTAGGTGGTAACTCCTAAGATGGAACCTAACATTGTGTAATTACAGCAAGGGTTATTTTTCCCTATATGCATCACCTCTGATCAAAAATTGTTTTGTGATTTTATTCTTTATAACAGAGACTAGAACAGACATAACATTTTTCCCTCTAAGGCAAAATGTCTGTGTTAAGTACCACTGTAAAACAAAAAAAATCTCATCAAAAAAAGATATATGAAAAAGTCAGATGGGAGTAAGCTGAAAAAAAAAAAAAGGTGAAAAGAGCAATTGTTTGACTGGGATGAGGACATGGGAACCAGAGAGCAAACAGTGGAGCTAAGTTATAGTCACATCCTGCTGTCAGCAGCTCTCAAGCAACACTACAGCTGCCTTAATTACAATACAGTTATGATAAAAATGTGTTTGGTGCCTCAATGTACTTTTATTTTTTTTTTTGCCATGTGTAGATTCTCATTCTAGAATGTATTGTTACTAGGGATCAGTGTACCTGTGTCAGGATACTTAAAGATAGTAATCATAGCTGCAGCAGTGACTGAATTGTAGCTTAATAAGGGGATTAAAGAAAATTAAGTGGATGCAGGAATAACCCAGTCGGAGGTAAATCTGAAGTTTTAAAAAAATGGACTTTGGATTGTTGACACAAATATTGGGGGAGAGGGGTTATTTTTAGTTTAGAGCAAATCATTCACTCCAGTAGAAGTAGCTCCATATGTTTTGCAACAAGTATGGAACTGTAAATACAACTGTTAAAAATGTCAGTTTGGAGTGCTTTTACATTCTTGTGGATCCCACTATTTTATTATAATGCTTAAGTCAGTCAAATGGAAGTTGCTGAGGAAATTGCTGACCATTTAATTAGTAAACAAGATAGCATCCAAAATGTGGTTGCTCCTTTTGTTATACATCCCAGGATTTTATAATGGAGTCTTCTGTTGAAGTATTGGAGAGTTGGACTCAATTTGATCCTACTTCATTGAGGTCTGTCTCACCTTTAGATCCATGCCCCTTTACCAGGATTACCACAATGAATATGCATGAGATAGATATCCATTAGAGATGTGAATCGTGTGATCGATCATCTTAACGATCGATTTCGGCTGGGAGGGGGAGGGAATCGGATCGTCGCCGTTTGGGTTTTTTAAATATCGTGAAAATCGTGTAAATCGAAAACCGGCACACTAAAACATCCCTAAAACCCACCCCGACTCTTTAAAATAAATCCCCCACCCTCCCGAACCCCCCCCAATGCCTTAAATTACCTGGGGTCCCAGTGGGGGGGGGAGGGCGGGAAAACCGGCACACTAAAACATCCCTAAAACCCACCCCGACCCTTTAAAATAAATCCCCCACCCTCCCGAACCCCCCCAAAATGCCTTAAATTACCTGGGGTCCAGAGGAAGGGTCCCGGTGTGATCTTTTACTCTCGGACCTCCGGTGCTTTTAGAAATGGCACCGGCGCTACCTTTGCCTTGTCATATGACAGGTCAAAGGTAGTGCAGGCGCCATTTTGTTTTTTGTCCCCCGAGGTCAGGAGCGTAGGAGATCGCTCCCGGACCCCCGCTGGACCCCCAGGAACTTTTGGCCAGCTTGGGGGGGCCTCCTGACCCCCACAAGACTTGCCAAAAGTCCAGCAGGGGTCCGGGAACGACTTCCTGCATGCGAATCGTTTTTCCATACGGAAAAACGATTCGCGGCAGGAGATCGCTCCCGGACCCCCGCTGGACCCCCAGGGACTTTTGGCCAGCTTGGGGGGCCTCCTGACCCCCACAAGACTTGCCAAAAGTCCAGCGGGGGTCCGGAACGACCTCCTGCAGTCGAATCGTGTTGTCTACGGCCGGCGCCATTTTGCAAAATGTTATACATCCGTACGGAAAAACCAAAGGTAGCGCCGGCGCCATTTCTACAAGCAAAGGAGGTCCGAGAGTAAAAGATCACACCGGGACCCTTCCTCTGGACCCCAGGTAATTTAAGGCATTTGGGGGGGGTTCGGGAGGGTGGGGGATTTATTTTAAAGGGTCGGGGTGGGTTTTAGGGTTGTTTTAGTGTGCCGGTTTTCCCGCCCTCCCCCTTCCCCCGATTTACGATTTTTTGACGATAAATCGGGGGAATTGTTATTGTATCGCGGCTCTAACGATTTTTGACGATTTAAAATATATCGGACGATATTTTAAATCGTCAAAAAATGATTCACATCCCTAATATCCATAGCCTGGTTCTCCAATATCTGCAAACCTATCTCATGTATATTCATTATAAATATCCTGAAAACCCAACTGATTTGGTGTACCTCCACGAGAGGGTTGGAACACATGAAGAGCCAGGACTAGGACCCAAACTGAAGCAAGTTGCATGATGTGAAGCAGAATTTTAATTGTGGCAGTGCTGGAAGAACATGGCCCTAATTTATGGCAGTCTTACTTTGTCTGTTCTCTTGCTCTGTTTATTTGCTTGTGTTTAGCCTTAACTTGTAGCCTCCTCCTAGTTTGTTTGTCTGCTCCTAGTCTTGTCTTGCTCTCCTTTTATCTGTTTTAGTGGGCACTTTTGTTTCCTGCTTCCGCACCTCAACCCTGCTGTAGAGGATGCCCTTTAGTACCAGCCCTTGGTGTATGAATGTTCCAGTCATACACCAACCTTGGTGTATAACTGGTGTATATCTTGGTTGTATCTTGGTGTATGACTGGTGTATATCTGAGGGCTCAACCCAAGGGAAAGGCGGCTGGTACAGGCAGAATACAACCCGATTCTTATTCTGCGTAAGTCTCTCCAGCATCCAGCCCCACTCCTGTCCCTGGGATTTAAAACATCAGTTGTATACCATGACACTTCTTTTGTCTATTCTGCTCTATCCACTCCAAATTCTACCCTTTCTCTCCTGTTCCCTGCAAGATAGGAAGGGGGCTTGATTAGTGAGCAGAATGAGTCTGCATTAGTCTCTACCTCACCCAGCTCCTTCCCTACCCTCCAGGCTGCCTGGTAGGGGAGAGGCTAGAGTAACAAGCAGAGGGCTCTCTGCTGAGTGAGAATTTTTGCACAAACACTTGTGTGCCTGTTACAATACTCCCCGGCTAGCCCTCTACCCAAGAATGCCCCCTCATGCCTACCTCTCTCCCCCCAACTATCTACTCGGACACACTTCAAAACTATCCCCTCCCCCTTTCTCTCACCACAACACTCAAAAAAGGCGTCTGATCCCAATCCCCATATCCCCCACCTCGCAAGCCCTCACCATCTCCCTTATCTCTCTTCTGCTCATTAACGCCCAATCCCTAAAACAAAAAACACACCTCCTCCATGATATCCTAACAGACTCTAAACCAGAAATTTTCGCAGTAACCGAAACCTGGTTCAAACCCTGCGACACCCCCCCTCATCAATCAACTCCCCTCTGAAACTTATGACTTTTTCTCTATCCCCCGTAAAAAGAAAAGAGGAGGGGGCCTTCTCCTCATAGCTAAAAAAGAACTCAAGCTGACTTCACAAACCTGTAATATTCCCAAGCAATACGAAGTAGGCCTTTTCAAATCACAATCTCTTCAAATCTGCCTTATCTATACCCCCCCTGGTCTACTAGAAAAAGACCCCTCCCCCCTTATCGAATTCCTCACCATCTCCCTCTCTCCCGACATACCCACTATACTCCTCGGCGACTTTAACCTCCACGTCGACTCCATCCCACAATCCCCACCATGCGAAGCAGTCATCTCTTCCTTAGAAGCAATGGGCCTTACCCAGCTTATCCATTCCCCAACCCACAAAGCCGGTCACACACTTGACCTTATCTTCACGAACACTCTCATCAAAGTCATACACGCCCCTACATGCCTCCCTGTCCCTTGGTCCGACCACTCCATCATCAACACAACCCTCTCCCTACAAACCCCATCTCCATCCCCTCCCTCTCAGTCAAAATCCTTCCAATTTCGTAAAACCTGCCCATTAGACACCCTTGCCACAGCTTGCTCCACCATCCCTAATCACATTGACCTCGAGACAGCAGATAGTGCTATCTCCTCCTGGACAGAAACTACCCAAAAAATCGCTTACAAATTATGCCCAGTCATTCAAAAAACTATCACACAAACCAAGTCATCCAAAAAACCCTGGTATACCCAGACACTCAAAACCCAAAAAACCCAGCTCAGAGCAGCAGAAAGACATTGGCGCAAACACCCCACTCCTGCCTCAAAAACCAAATATTACCAACTTATGCATGCATACAGAAACGCCATTCAAACAACCAAAAAAGAATACTATGCAAAAAAAATTCACCCCCTCCAATTCAACCCAAAGGCACTATTTACACTAGTTTCAAATCTCACCAAACCCAATGTGTCTACCCCCCAAGTCCCCTCCTCCCAGACACGATGTAATGAAATTGCCCTCTTCTTTAAGAACAAAATTTCCAACATCACAGCCAAATTTAACCCCAACACCAAAAACTCCCCCACTACTAACATCATAAACCCTCCCACCCCCCACTCTCCCACCCCTCTTTCATCCTTCAAACCTTCCTCCACTCTAGAAATAGAAAACATTTTAAAAAAGATGAGACCCTCCTCCCACCCCTCAGAAATAATCCCTACCAAATTACTTCTCGCTATTCCCAAAACAATAGCCTCCTCACTCTCCAAAATCGTGAACTGTTCCCTAGAACACAGCCTGGTCCCTAGCTCCCTGAAACAAGCCGTGGTCAAACCCATCCTAAAAAAACCCTCCCTTGATCCCTCCAACCTATCCAACCTCCGTCCCATTTCCAATCTCCCCTTCCTCTCCAAAATTATTGAGAAACTAGTTAACTCCCGTCTCTCTGACCACCTAGAACAATCCAACTTACTCCCACCAACACAACATGGCTTCCGAAAACACCTCAGTACGGAATCCCTCCTCCTCTCACTTACTGACACCATCATCAAAGGCATGGATGCGGGTAACTCCTATCTCATCGCCATGCTCGACATCTCCGCCGCTTTTGATACTGTAAATCATAACATCCTTATCAACACCCTCGTCAACATAGGAATCACAGGTACTGCTCTGGCTTGGATTAAATCCTTCCTCCACAACCGTACCTACACAGTACTCACTGACAATTTTACATCCCCTCCTGTTAATCTTGATTGTGGCGTCCCCCAAGGTTCCTCCCTCTCCGCCACCCTATTTAACATCTATATGATCCCCCTCACAAACTTCCTCTCCAACCTTGGTATCACACACTTCATCTACGCCGATGATGTGCAAATCCTTATACCCTTCACAAATTCTGCACTCACTGCTATCCAAAAATGGAACACCATCCTCGCTTCTATAAACCAACTCCTATCTGACATGCACCTAGCCTTTAATCCACAAAAAACTGAACTCCTCCTCATCTCCACCAAACATGCATCCATACCCATACCATTCCCCTCCACCTTCCACCCCCCTAACTTTCTCTCTGACACAAGAAACCTGGGGGTCATAATTGATAACCAACTTACCTTCAAACCATACATCAAATCTATTCTTAGCAGCTGCTACTTCAAACTTCAAACCCTGAAAAAACTTAAACCCCTCCTCTACTTCTCTGATTTCCGCACAGTACTTCAATCTATAATTTTCTCAAAGATTGATTACTGTAACGGACTCCTACTTGGTCTCCCTGCTTCCCACATCAAACCTCTCCAACTCCTCCAAAATGCCACTGCACGCATCCTCACTAATGCCAAAAAGAAAGACCACATTACTCCCACCCTCATTAATCTCCACTGGCTACCCATTCATTCACGCATTACCTACAAGACCCTTACCCTCATCCACAAAAGTATTACTAATGAACATTACAACTGGCTAAACCCCCCCTTCCTCCCACGTACCTCTACCAGACCCACCCGATCTTCGCTCCGTGGAACCCTTATTCACCCCTCTATAAAATCCACAAGACTTATGTCCACCACCAAACGGGCCCTCTCCCTAGCAGGCCCTTCCCTCTGGAACTCCATGCCCCTTGACCTTCGTACCGAAACCTCCACACCCACCTTCAAAAAGAAACTCAAAACCTGGCTCTTCCTCCAAGCATACCCCCAATCACAATCTTCATCATTCCTTACAAACATCCTCACCCAACCGCCTACCCCCACCAACACCCCCCCTTCAGGACATATTCCCTGCACCCCCCCCCCCCCCCCCCAATGAACTTCAAACCTAAAATTTCAGTTAGTACCCGCCCCCCCCCCCCCCAATCATTGTTCCTCTGCGCTTATACTAGCCTGTAAATAATCTATGTGTTTATCACATTTTCCTCAAACCCCTGTACATACCTTTCCTCATGTATCCTTTTCCCCCTCCCCCCTCCCTCTCTCTTTGTCTTGTCTACCTATATACCTCTCCTCCCCACCTATTTATCTTGTTTATTGCTATGTTACTGAGTTTATTGTTACAAACTGTTCTTTGTAAAGGCTTTGCCTATATATCCTTGTTTGTAAGTTATCTGTAAACCGGCACGATGTGCAAACGGTTGCCGGTATATAAAATAAAATAAAATAAATAAATAAATAGTCAGGAAAGGGCAAGTACTGAAGTAGGGTTGGAGATAGAGATGTGAATGCTGTGATTATCCTTAGACAGGGGATAAGAGAGAATGTATGTGAGTGTGTATGTGTAGGCGCCAGAGGGACTGAAGAGAGATGGATGATGTGTGCACCCTCCTCCCCCAGTCCAAATACACACTGAATCCAGGGCTGGCTCTAGCCTAACTGGCACCCTGTGTAAAAACTGAAATCCCCTTCCCCTTTGGCAGCAGCTCTGGAACAGTACTTCCTCCTTTAACAGTGGTGGAAGCCACATCACAGTATACTTATCTGTCTGCCCTAATCCTTACACCTTTTACCCAGCACCAGTATTCGCTCCCTTCTCTCTACCTCACCCCTTTCCTGTCCAGCAACATTTCCCCTCTCTCTTTCCACCTCTTTACTAAAGACTGATCTTTCACCTACCACCACAGATAAAAGCTTCCTTCCTCCTGCATACTATCCCTGAATCTCCTGCCTGCAGACATCATATGGAAAAGTACAGGAGGGAGAGAGCAGCGGTGCCTCCTTGAGCACATCCCAAATCTCAGTCCTCACCACAACTCAAAAGGTCCCAGGTATGGCATTTTCAGAGGGGTGACTGGGTAGGGAAAGGGTTTGATAAAAGGGTTTGCTGTTTCAGACTACATACAAACACCTTGCAATGGAAATATAACTTAGACTGGCAGTATCCTCTGAAGTGGGTAAGTGCTAATCCCATTTATAAAAAGGAAGCAAAAGACTGGGTTAGAAAACTAATCAGCTGTGAAGAAGAAACATACACCTGACAAGACATGTGGTCTTGTGGCAAACAAAGAAATCTACGGGCTGATGCAGTAAAGTGCGCTCAGGCTGAGCGCACTGTTAGCCCCCGTTTGGCCGCGTGTTTTCAACGCACTATTTTTACCCCTTATACAGTATGGGGTAATAGCGCGTGGAAAACGCGCGGCCAACCCCCCCCCCCCCTCCCCCCCCGAAACTAATAGCGCCCACAACATGCAAATGCATGTTGATGGGCCTATTAGTTATTCCCGCGCAATACAGAAAATAAAATGTGCAGCTTTGCTGCACATTTTACTTTATTGAAATTGGCAGCCGTTAATTTCGGCCAGCACCGGAAAAGTGTACAGAAAAGCAGAAAAAACTGCTTTTCTGTACACCCTCCGACTTAATATCATGGCGATATTAAGTCGGAGACCCCAAAAATTAAAAAAAATCAAAAATTAAAAAAAATATATGCCCGTGGGTTGGAAGACAGTTGCTCAATTTAGCCGGCATCCGTTTTCCGAACCCGTGGCTGTCAGCGAGTTTGAGAACCGACGCCAGTAAAACTGAGTGTCAGCTGTCAAATCCACTGACAGCTGCCTCTTCTGTCAAAAAGAAGGTGCTAGGGACACGCTTGTGTCCCTAGCACCTCCTTTTACCGTGGGCCTTCATTTGCATACAGGCCGATACTGAATCGCACGCCCAAGAGAGTGGCCTGGGCGTGCGCCAGCTCTCCCACGGGTTTTTCTGTATCGGCCCGCTAGTGAGAGACTAAGCAGTGAAAGGTGGGCAAGTGGGTCATCCAGGTGTGTGGGGAGAGAAGCCTGTTGTGCAAAGGGCTTTAACTAGCAGGAGCTACAGGCCCAGCAGAAAGGTTGTTGCTGTGTAAGTCCTGGGTGTTACTGCTGTTATGTGTGGCAGATTTGCTATAAAGGTTCTGAGTTTTTTTGGCAGAGTTTTGTGATGCATCACAATGTGCTTTGTGTAGAGAGAGTTTATTGTTAATGACATCTAGAACCTAATTAGTTTAATATAATCCAAAATCATAATTCAATAGAAACAAGAAAGGTTTGATATTATCATGGTTTAAAGCCAGGAAGCTCAAATGCTCCCCCTCCAAGCTAGTCAGGTTTTCTGGAGAAATATTTACATACACGGGAGGCAATGCATGCAAATGAATATCATGCATATTCATTAAAGATATCCTGAAAATCTGACTGGCTGGGGGCCCCAAGAATCTGTTTGAGCACCCGGCTTAAAGGCATACACTCCCTCTTCAACTTTCTACTGCTTAACAATGTAAAGATTACAAATCGGATGGCTAGAGGTTAAGGATCACATCCATACAGACATAAGTGTCACATTTTTGGACCAGTCACACTGGTCTCCACTTATAGATTATAAATAGAAACATTGTTTTAAATAAACCCTGCCTCCCCCAGTTCTAACAGAGACAGAGGAAGAAACAAAAGCAGTTCAGTAATCAATGTAATACAGAGTAATGGTACAGTCAAGCAAAGAAAATACCTATCTAATACTGAGAAAATAATTATGGTGACCATTTAATAAAATATTGAAAATTATAAAAAAGAATTCTCATTCCTTTTTTTTTTAAAGAATATTTTCGTTCAAATGATTTCAGATATTACCACTTGAAGTGCATAGTTGCTGCAAATATAAATTGTGCACAGATTATTATTTTACTGGTTCTTTAAAATGTATGATGCACTGACAGGAAAGGTGTTGTGTAAAAGCACAGCTCTCTACACAACACCATGAACCACTGGACCAAGAAAGCATTCTTCATCCATATAGGAAACTTATTTCAGTTACCCATACTGTAAAGAAGGACATGTATCAGTATTTTCTAAAATTAAAAAATAAAAACATTAGCTTGATTGAAAAATTCACTTCCTTGCCTATGTTTTTTGCTCCAGGGCTAAGCAACCACAGCTGTCCAGGAAATACCATTGTGATGAATGCATTACTGAGCATGGACAAATCAATTGGGATTTCTCTGTCAAAGATTTCAAATGTTGTATATGGGCTACACAGCAAATCAATACAATAGACATTTGGAAATTAAAAACTCTCCTGCATTTTAGGTTTCTTCCATCTTTCTAACACTTTCTGAAATACAGCAGAATAAATAATTTTGTGGATGAAATCATGTGTAAAATCATGCAAAATATGCCATTAGTGCTAGTCACCAAATTAAGACCAGCAGCATGAAAATGCATTGTACAACTCATATTAACCACATGAATGTGATAAGAAAAATATTGTACTTTTAACATTGTTTTGCTTGCGAATTCTATTTGCAACACAGTGGTTTCCAACCATTTTTTGACCCACTTCAGAGTTGTAACGAAATAATAGCACCCATGCTTGAGTTGTGCCAAAACTATTTGCATCATAATAAATATTTTAGTATAGCCCCTGCCCATCTCCCAGCCTTGCACAATACTAACACCTAGTGGCTGGACTCTAAATACATGCATATCGGATTTGGTCCCCTGGCTGAAGACTCCTATTTTAATAGCTGCACAAAATTGGGGAGGAGGGGGGGAAGGAAGAGATTTAAAATAGAGGAGGACACTAGGAAATTATAAATGAAGTCTCTCTACTCTGACCCCAGTAAGGTCAGTTTCAAATGAGCTAGAAGCCCAAAACAGGAGAAAACTGTTGTGGAAACAGCCTCACAGAACAAGACCATGGGAAATCCACAACTCAAGCAACATAATCATATAGAGTTGAAAGGAAATTTTATCAAAGCACTTGCTATTCAAGGGTATTCATAATACACTCATAAAAGAAAAGGAACTAGAGATCGTAATTATGGATGTAACCCCCTCTTCGGGGACCTCCTAGAAATCAGGGGCACGCAGTTGCCCCAGGGCCACTCTTACTCCCAGCTCTCTTCCACAAGCTAACAGTTCACTGGCTACTGGAATGCTAGTATTCTTCCAGCAGAGAGGAGGATAAACCTCTAGGGCCCTAGACTCACAGAGGAATGGAGACACAGACAGTCTTTTCAGTCTCACTTTTGGTTGCTCTAACAGATGCACTCATGCTTGCAATATCCTTCCTTGAGCACCTCTAACTCTGAAGGAAGATGCTGGAGAGTGGTTGTTCAACGAACAATTTAGTGCAGTCAAAAATAAAGTTCAATTCCAACAAAAATTCTCCAATTTATCTTCATACAGTCCAAAGTGCATTTTTTCCTCAGTTGTAACCGCTGAGTCAGTATCCCTTTGGATGGCAAGCACTAGAAAAACACCAACCCTCTTCTTGATAGAGAGTGAACTCCTAGCTGAGCTGGCGTCTCCTCTCCCTTTCTCTGATGGCAAAAACTTGGGTTTTAGGTGGCAAAGTCCCCAAAAGATGTTCAAAAACCTCCACTCCTCTCAGTGGGCAGGAATTGGTGGCCAAAAGAATCCATTCCAAAACAAAATAATAAAGTCTCTACAGAATAATACCTCTTTACTTCTCTGACTGGTTTACTGCTATCCCTTCTTGAATTGGGTGGCGGGAGTCACAACACCTTCCTGACCTTCCAAGGCAGGAGGAAATCAGGATCTTTAAAAAAAAAAAAAGTCTCAAAAAGAAACAACTTTCTCAATTCTTCTCTTCACTCTCCAGACAATTCCATCCAGACCTTTGAAGATACCAACAAAGGCAGACTTTTTCCCCTGGAACATGCTGTAGATCCTAAAATAGGGATTCAGCAATACACTCTCACTGTCCAAAAACTTCAACAAAAGTACAAAAAGCCACTTTCCACCCTTGTATCAAACTGTGGGGCCTAAAATCAATGGAGAATTCAAACTGTACACCACCAAGGGAAATTACTAAAAAGCCACGCAGATCCTCATGTACACCTTTTATAGTGTACTGCTGACCAATCTAGAGAATTCAAAAGGGGAAGCTTGCAAGGATGGTCTGCACACTACTGAATCCTAGCTGAATTTAATGCTAGGAACAATTTTGTTAGTGAAGACTTTACATGGAGAAAATTTAGACTTGTCATGACTGACACTATATCAAATACTCTGTAGAAGTTTCAATACATCAGAATACAAAGCATTTCATTTTCACATTAGGCTATCATGTTCTGGCTTGTTACAAGGACATCCATAGTAAAATTGTGGACCAAACCGTGTATACCTCATACCTTGAGAAACTGTTAGCCCTACACACCTTACAGATGCTAGGGCTTATATAAATCCCTACATAGGAAAACCTAACAGCAGCAGAGGCAACTGAACAAGCTAAATTTATCAGAGAGATTACAAGGTGCATGTATGGTGTCCTAAAAATATTTTCAGTAATTTTATACTGTGAATTCTGCAAAACAAATTCCTTGGATATTCTGATGATGCCACAATCAGATGTGACAATTTGAAGCTTAGGAAATACAAGTACAATGGAACTGCATTGTCTGTGCTTGCTTTTTTTAATGATATTTCAACTTGTGACCCACTTTATCCAACTTTTGAGTCCCGGACCACATGTTGAGAACCACTACTAAAGGAAATACATTTTGGTCTTCAAATTACAACAAGACCTAGTCACAATATTTTGCCTTTGCCCACGGGTGTGGCCTTGCTGAAGCTCAAGAGAAATAATGTTCAAAGTATGAGAATAATTTTTTGCCTACACAAAAATCAATAACAATTATATTCAATAGTTTGCTTCTTCATTGTGAATTGTTTTCCTTTTCTGCTAGATAAAATTAGAGAATAAAAGTTGGCATAGGCTTTGCCAAACACTGTCCAACAGCACAGAGAGCATACAATTTTTTAAAAAATGCATGTACAACCAAAATCAGCTATTTAAATTAAGAAAGGAAAATAAGGGAGCTCTCTCACTCTGACTTAATTCTATTACCATTTCATGTTTCCCAGTCTGAGTTTCTATTTTGCTCACTTGTACCAAAATGTCTTAAAATTATCATCCCTTCCAGAAAGTAAAAAAATATCACACTAATTACAGTATCCCTACCTTTCCAGATATTTTGGGAAACGTACATTTGATGCTAAACATGGAACACAAATATTAAATGAGAATGCAGACATTGGCCACAGATGCCTTAAATGGGTTGCTAGAAAAACATTTTTGCTACAGTTTTTATTTCCAAATAGGTATTTCATAATTGTGTGGTTGTAAAGTTTAGTTAGTGTTCTTAAATTTAGTCCTCAAGTGCAACTTTTGATTGCAAAGAAAATATAATTTTGCTATTTAATCTGTAACATACGTGATATTTGTAAAGATGTTATTGCCTTTACATAACATAAGCATTGCCATGCTGGGTCAGACAAAGGTCCAATGAGCCTAGCATCCTGTCTCCAACAGCAGCCAAGGCAGTTTGCAAGTACTTGGCAGATTCCATAAACTAGATCTAATTCCTGTTATTTACTCCAAGGGATAGCAATAGTTTTCTTTAGTCTACCTACTAACAATGCGTTATGGATTTTTCCTCCTGGAACTTCTCCAAACCTCTTTTCAACCCTGCTATGCTCGTCGCCTTGATTGCATTCTCTGGCAACAGATTCCACAGCTTAATATTGCTCCAAATGATAGTTATTTCTACGATCCATTTTGAATCTGCTGGTTGTTTATTTGAAAGAGTAAATAACTATCCTTTATTTATCAGTTTCACCTTAATCCTGATTTTATAAACTTCATGTCCCCTCTTAGCCATCTCTTTTCCAAGCTGAAGACCCTAGCCTGCATAGTGTCTCATCATAGTAAAGATGTTCCATCCCCTTTATCACGTTTGTTACCTTCCTCTGCATCTTTTCTAGTTCTGCTATGTCTTTCTTGAGATGAAGCACCAAGAATTGCACACAATACTCATGATACAGAGGCAATATGATAATTTCCATTTTATTCTCCATTCCTTTTCAGATCATTCATAGCATTCTAATTTGCTTTGACGACTGCCACCACGCACTAAGCAGAGGATTTCAACATATTGTCCACAAGAATTCCAAGGCCCTTTTCCTAGGTAGAGACTAATATACACCCAGCATCATGTACCAGTAGTTGGGATTATTTCTCCCTATATGCATCACTTTATACTTTTCCACATTAAATTTCATCTGCCATTCAGTTGCCCAGTCTACTAATCTCACAAAGTCCTTCTGCAATTCCTCGCAATCCGCTGCCCTTTTAAAACTTTGAGTAATTTTGTGTCATCCGCAAATTTGATCACCTCACTCACTGTTCTTTTTCCAGATCAATTATGAATATGCTAAAACACATATCCCAATACCAATCCTTGGGGTACTCCATTAATGACCTTTCTCCATTTGGAAAACTGACCATTTAGTCCTACCCTCTATTTCCAGCCTTTTAACTAGTTACCAATCCACAATAAAACACTGTCCCATGACTTTGCAATTTCCTGAGACATCCCTCACTTTGTCAAATGCCTTCTGAAAATTCAAATATACCATATCAACCAGTTCACCTTCAAAAAATTTCTAAGAGACTGGTAAAGCCTTCCCCTTAATAAAATCATGATGATACTTCTCCATTAAGTCATGTCTATCTATATGGACAGTGATTTCCATTTTTAAGAATGGCTTCTACCTGGCTCACACCGAACAGATAAAGTTACAACATGATTCTCCTCTGTTCAGTCTATCCTTGTTCAAGATAAAAACGTGGGTGATTGCAGGCAGGAAAACTGTATAAATGCTGAATCTGAGTATCTAAATTTTCCTGTGGTCTTTATGATATCTCCTGCTGAATTATTTAACATATAAGGACAAGATTTTTTGCCTAATTTACAGGCAGCTTTTTACCTTCCAAGTGGATAAGGACTGGAGACCAAAGATCCCAGCCAAGGGGAGGTCAGGAGAATGTTACTTTGGACATTTCAGTAATAGTGGGGTCTGTTTGGCTACAGTACATGGGGCTATATTACTTGTCACTTTGAATTTCCTACAAGATTCTTGGATTGTTCTTTTGAAACGCTCACTCTGTTTATGGGGTTAAAAGTTTGAATTTTCCTAAATATTTATACAGCCACCCAGGAAAGGAGAAACGTTTCTTGTTATATGTAATACGGTTTTAATAAGGCATGTGTCAAACACAAGGCCTGCGGCCTTGTTTTTTTCTGGCCCGCCAGTGATATGGGTGGCTGAGGAGAAATGGGTGAGAATGTGTGTCAGCAGTGCCGCAGCAGCGCAACTCCTATGAGCAGCGCGCCGTGACACTGTAGGCACTTCCCCCATGCAATCAGCAATCCTGTCCCGGCCACTCGGCAATCACATGCGCATCGCGCCCCAGCTCTGCTACCACAACGTAGCATGGAGTTGGAGCAGCAGCACACAGATCACAGGGCCGGGCGCCATTTTCTTTTTGTGCCCACGTGGAGCAGGTAAATACAACTGGTGGCAGCAGGCTATCTGGGGGCTGGGGGAAATATGGCAGCAGGCTCTTTGTGGGGGCAGTGGTTAAGTGCTTCTTCAAAGAGCCTGCTGTCACTTATGTGACAGCAAAATGGTCCTAAAGCACATCTTGGTCTTTTACTTAGGTGGAGCACCACAACATCTCTGGTGGAACAATTTGAATCCCAAAATGTCCAACAAGAGAAAAGTTGATGCAGAAGGAAGACAATTTCTTGAAAGATAGGAAAGCGAATAAATGTTTGTACTTCAAAGAGAAAAACCAATATGTCTTTTGTGTTATGAGGTAGTGGCGGTGCTCAAGGAATACAACATACGTCGGCATTTTGAGACCAAACATGGAACTAAGAATGCTAAATATAGCCGCCAACAAAAACAACAAATGGAGGTTAAATATAGCCTCCAACAAAAACAACAAATGTTTTGTGAACATCTTCTGCTGCAATCGCAGCAGAAGATGTTCACAAAAGCTGCAGCCCAAAATGAGGCAGCAGTGAAAGCTAGCTTTATTATGGCTGAAGAAATCACACGGCTTCTAAGTGTTTTTCAGAGGGTGAATTTTTGAAGATGTGCATGCTAAAAGTGTGTGAGCAGGTGTGCCCCAATCAGATACAGAGCTTTAAAAATGTCAGTCTGCCAAGAAACACCATCGCAAACAGAGTTAAGGAACTAGCAGGAAATCAGACAACACAGCTGGCCGAAGAGGCATACAGTTATCTGGCTTTTTCATTAGCTGTTGATGACAGCACAGACAATACGGATACAGCGCATCTATCCATTTTTAGAAGAGGCGTGAAGGCAGACCTCTCTATCACCGAGGAGCTCTTGGATGTAGCTGCCATGCATGGGACGACAACAGGGAAGGACATTTTTGATGCTGTGGAGAAGTCCATAAATAAACAAATTATCCTGGGAAAAGTTGGTGAGGCTAACAAGGGGAGGGGTTCAACCTGCGGAGAATGAGGGTTGGCACAGGTGAAGGTCCAGCCTCGCCTCCTAATGGTGGGGACCTGTGGGGCCCTACCTTTCAGGTAGCAACAACCCAACCTTGGGCCAAGGGTTCACAATTCCTAACATGACGTTCTTGAGTGATTCAGGAACTTGGCATTAATTCCTCCCCATCCCACCCTCCAAACCTTCTGATTGATGGTCTCAGGTGCTAGACTGTTGTCTGTCTTCTGATGGTTCCCCCTCTGAGCAGCCAGCACACAGGCAGAAGATATAGAATCTGTACCTTCCATCCACCCACTGCTGGCTGTTCCGAAGGGGAGAAGGGATAGATTGCAACATGTATGAGTTGCTCCCTGCATGCCATCATCACATCTGCTCCTACGTATTGCTACACCAGAGCCAAAGGAGTACTCTGCATAATCCAGGAGTCACCCCACTGCCTCTAGAAGCACTTATCTGCTTCCTATGGGTTGCAGTACTGAGTGACCTCTCACTGCCAAATCCCACATGCTGAGGTCCTCCATTATCTCCTGATACTGCCATCAACCTAAGTCCAAGAAGGAAAAGTCAAGATGGTCAAAGGGGATGTTGTACAGAGAATGGAGAGGAGACACAGAGGGTGTTGGGGCAGGAGAGAAACAGAGAGACAGACAAAGGGTGAGGTAAAGGCAAGAAGGCAAGAAGGCTGTTGAGGGCTAAAGGGAGAGGGAGAGACAGCAAGAGAGAGCATAGCTTTCAGGAGGGAAGAGAGAGAGAAGGATGCTAGGTAGAGTATGGGGGAGAAATGAGGAATGTGGGGAAGAGAGACCAACCAAACTTTTATTTCTGGCGATAACCCCCTAGTCAAACAGGTACTAGTCCTTCTGCCCACACAGAATACCAGTGGGTTAAGGCTGGCCCTCTGCCATAGCAAGATAGGAAATCACAGCAGAAAAAGATGTTTTTGGTAGTTGTGTGGATTATTAGAAAACTTGGTAATAAGACATTGAAAGGGACCTGGCTATTGGATTTAGTGTTGGTCAGGCCAGTTCTCCAGAAGAGGGGATATGAAAGAACTATATAAGAAAGGCTAGGTTATATGACCTGATCTGTCTTAATGGGATATTTTCATTTTTTTTGTTGCTGAGAAGTCATAGAATTTATATTAGGTCTTTTAAGTAATGGAATGTTTATTTTATGTACCGTATTTTTTGTTCCGTAAGATGTACTTTTTTTCCCCCAAAAGTGGGAGGAATATATCTGTGTGTCTTATGGCCTGTGGGCCATCCATTGCTTCTACCATGTGACAAGGGCCGACCAATGGCACCGGTAGCCCCTGTGACATAGTAAGGGCAAAGGCTATTGGTGCCATTTTGAATACTGACAGCTGATGGCTCGAGTGCAGGAGATCACTCCCGCACCCCCGCTGGACCACCAGGATCTTTTGGCAAGTCTTGGGGGGGGGGGTTGTAGTAAATTAACTTTAAAGGGTTGGGATGGGGGGTTTTTTGTTTTGTTTTTTTTTCCAACAGAGAAGGATAAATGTTTTCTGATCCGGGGAGTGGACAGAAATGGCCCTCCCCAGACCCGAAAATGAAATGGGGACCAAAAAAAAGTTATGCCCTCCCCTAATTTGCTCCATAAGACACACAGATGCCCAGGAACAGAGCCAGTTTAGCACACTTTTTTTTTTTTTTTTAATTTTCCTGCTCTGAATCCTAGGTGCGTCTTATGGAGCGAAAAATATGGTAATTTATTTATGTGAATTTTATGAGTATGCTTCTAGAATGGCTAGTTTGTCTTTTTGCCAATGATATCAAAATCTATAACAGGGAGGACAGCCAGGAAGGATTGGAAAACACTGTACTGTATCGCCTGAATGTTAGGAATTATTAAGAAGGGAATGGCAAATAAAACGATGCTTGTTATAATGCCTCTGTATCACTCCATGGTGAAACCACATCTTGAATATTGTGTGCAATTCTGGTCACCACATACCAAAAAAAAAGATATAATTGACTGGAGAAAGTGCAGAGAATGGCAAAAAAAAAATAAGTGGTGGCATGGAACGGCTGCCCTATGAGGAAAGGCTAAGGAAGTTAGGGCTCTTCAGTTTGAAGAAGACATGAATGAGGGGGGATACGATAGAAGTCTCCAAAATCAAAGGACTCGAACATGTTAATGTAAATCGGTTATTTACTCTCTCAGATAACAGAAGGATTAGGGGGCACTGCATGAAGTTAGCAAGTAGCTCATTTAAAACAAATTGAAGAAAATTCTATTTCACTCAGCACATATTAAAGCTCTGGAATTCATTGTCAGAGGATGTGGTTACAGCAGTTAGTGTAGCTGGGTTTAAAATAGGTTTGGATAAGTTCCTAGAGGAAAAATCCATAAACTATTATTAAGCAATAGTAGCTTGAGATTTATTTAATGTTTAGGTTCTTGCCAGGTACTTGTGACTTGGATTGGCTACTGTTGGAAACAGGATACTGGGCTTGATGGACCCTTGGTCTGACCCAGTATGGCAATTCTTATGTTCTTATGTAAATTTGCACCTCAGGGAACAGATAGTGGCATGACTTGCTCTAAGTTACAAGCAGTATCAATGGGATTTGAACCCTGGCTTCTCTGGTTCTCAGCCCACTGCTCTAATGACTAGGCTCTCCCCCTTTCTTCCTTTCCCAGTACCATCACTAAGAACCTTTTCCCTTAAAAAAAAAGAACCTAATAAACTGGACATAAGTCAAAAAAAGGGCTTCAATTCTATAAAGTAAAATAAAAATGTGCATTTAACATACAAATATATGCAAAATTATGCAAATTTGTCATTATTGCCATAGAATCTTGAAAAATTTGCCACAGGAAACCAGGGGCACTGGTTAAAGATTAAGTTAAAAGCAGAAAGAGCAAGAATGTGTGTATAAGTCAACAAAACAGATGTTTTACTCTCTGAAAGGAAATCTTCCCTGAATGAGACACTAAGGGTTTTTTTGGGTTTTGTTTTTTTTTTGTTTTTTTTTTTTTATTTCTGCTCAATATCTTCCAGCTGATGAAGTTTCCCACCATCCTACTTTTCCCAAGTGAGAAACCGACAGAGCTGAGTTGTTCATTCTCCAACAACAGGCATGTTTATGGAATACAAGCTATAATTACTTCAAACACAATACATGCTATGTACTCTTTCAATTAGGGATGGCATTAATTTAGATATGTTCAGTGCTTTCATCCCTACTAAATCCAAACACTCTTTAATCATAGCTCTTTTACAACCACCTCTGTGGGCAGAGCAAGCCCTGTTAGTGTTACCAAAGATACAATGGGGGACAGGGGAATGCAGAATTAGTCCAGAGACAGGATTGGAATGTATACAACCACCTAGGCCTCCCAACATAGGTAACAGGTAGCACAAATCTCATTTTCCTGTTTTAAACTGGTCAGTTTAACTAAAGATTTATTAGGAGCTTATTTAATAGTGTTTTGAAAACGTGCATTTATGTGCCTTTTAACAGAATATTTATTAGAGGGTGTTATGTTGCTTCCCCCCCCCCTGCAAAAGCTTAGAGAGTAGACTGAGCCCCCAGAGGCCCCCTCCACCAGGATTCTCTGTCTACCCCATCCTAAGTGTTGAAAGCAAAATAAAGGAGGGAGAAGGAAGGAAGGAAAGAAATCAGTGCTCAGAGCCCCTGATCTCTTGGGGGCTGGGGGCAAAATCTCTAGTTGGGGAGGGTTCTTCTCGAGCCCAGGCTGGGCTGTGCTCTTAACAGGATGGGTACTTCAGTCCACAGATGACCCATTATGGAGTCTGGTGGGAGGGGTCAAGCCCAAGACATCGGATGCTTTGGTTTGCCAACACATTCAAGAAAAGTTTACTACAGCTTTGTGGTGCATTTAACTTTTTTGAGGTTAAAGCAACTCACATAGCTTAATGCAGTGTTCACTGTCATTTTCATAACCAAGCATTTTCATTACCCATTTATCCTCTCACAGACCACCTCTGAAGAATTTCCTCCCCTTGACACCTCCTCAATATCCTTCCATCAATTATCTCCCATGCGCATTTGCTCCTCCGAACGAATTTCACAACAGTGACTCTAGGTCTTCCCAAGACAGCTCCATTGACTTCACATTATGCTCCTGTAAGCTATTGTTCTTATAAGCTATTTGTATATAATTTGTATATAATTTTTTCTCACCCTGTTCATTGTAAGTTACTATCCAAGTTTCATTCTCCATGTTCTATGTAAGACATTATAAACTACTCCTTATATTGTCATTGTAATTGTTGAAATGTGAACCGAAGTGATTAGTAACATTGTTTCCTGAACTGCGGTATATAAAACTGTTAAATAAATAAATTTTAATATTGTTGATTTGTATGCTTTTGTATGAGATGTAGCTCATTAATAGTTTTCCTCCATTCCATTATGGATTTTGTTTTTACATCAATGGTAAACGCATGCATATATTAATGTCATTTTAATGTGTTAGATGCCAAAACAAGCATTTAACATAAATATAGGTATTAATGAACTTTAATAAATAGGACCCTTAGAAATGTTTAAATATTTCAGTGGCCCAGTAAACATCTAGCAACCACAAATACAAACAAACCAAAAAGTTTGATTAAAAAGCTAATGTAAGCCTTTTCATTTACAGTAACTTGTTTCACAAGCTTTTTAAGCAGGAGTGGATTTTGGCAAACAACTGGCTCACCGAGGCACTTGCCCACTTCAACACCTTTCACTACTTAATCTCTCAAGAGATTTCTCCTTATGCCACAAGTCCAGTGTCTTGTCAGCTATATACTTCCTCATCACAACTGATTTTCTAACCCAATCACTTTTTTCTTTTTATGAATGGCCATCAGCACTTATCCTACTTCAGAGGATATACTGCCAGGTTCGTATAGATTTCTAGTGCAAGGTCTTTGTATTTAGTTTGGAAAAGGAAACCCTTCCTCCATCACTTTTTCCACCCAGTCATCTCGCTGCACTTACCATACCCATGAATTTAAGTTGTGATCACCTCGAGATATTGTGTGTGTGTGTGGGCACACTGATCCTGTGCAATATCACTTAGCAAAGAGCAGCCTTCTGCTTTCTACTGCAGCCCCTCCCCCTCTCAGGCTCAAGGGAACAAGAGTAGAGGGGCTGAGACTGAGGCTGGAATAGACAGCGCAGAAAAGAAAAAGTCACTCTGCTCCCAAACCCAGCCCCTCCCCTCCTTTCTTGCAAGGAACAGGAGGAAGCGGTGATGTTCGAGTGGACAGAGCAGAAAAGTACAACTCTGAGCCCTAATCCAATTCCTTACCCCCTGTCTTGCAGGGAACAAGGCCAGCACTGAGGCTGCCAGCTAACCAACCTCCAATATAGCAATCTGCCCTTCTTTTTAGGGATCAGCTCAAGCATCCCTAACTATGGAGACAAAGATCAGAGCCCAATATGATGCCTTCTCAACTCTCAACTTGCTGCTCTTTCTGCCACCTGCATTGTATAATGTGACATGACAGGCACCAGCATTATGTGGCTCTAAACATGGATCAGTGTTTCCATATGCTGTGTGGCACAGTCATCTTCACAGGGCCATTCTATTGTCTTCCTGGGGCAAATGTTGCAGTGAAAGTGGATCAATATTTTTGTCACCATCATTGACTTTGTAGTCGTAGCGGTAGATAGATTTGTTAAATATCTCTGATGAAAGATGGCAGAGCAGCAATTATTAGAAGTGACCTCATTAGAAGTGGCCCATAGACATTCAGATGATCCTAGCGAAGAAGTTTGATTATATGATGAACATCCTCTCTGAGCCATGGGTACAGAGGAGGCTTCTACATCATACCTCTGCTGCTTATTCCCATGGACTACATTCTAGTCAGTAACTTCAGCAAAGATAGCCAGCATGTTTTTGAGGATACTCTGTAGGTTTTCAGTCAAACAGGCAACCAATCCCTCATTATTATGGTACTGTTGGGCAACATCAGCACTATTGCTTTTTCAACTTTATTGGCAACAGTGTCACTAAAAATATTAGTGCAACCACACTCATGGTATTGGACAGCTACAGACAGGAGTGATTTGCAAAGTTAGCTTGGTTCAGTGGGAGACATTCCATGTAATTCAGATCCTGGGCTCTCTATTTTCTTGGTTGGTACAGCTCTCTATAATTGATTGCACAAACCACTGTTGGTCAACCTTGCATGATGTAAGACCCAGAATGCTACTGCTGAAAGAGTCTCCTGGGCACTAATCAGACTCCCGATATAGATGTGTAGCAAGAAGATTATGCAGTTCCTTAGTTAACCAATAACAATGCCTCTGATGTCGCCATGGGGAGAGGTGAGGATGTCAGACTGAGACCAGGCCAAAGTTACAATCATGCCATTTTTTATGGAACCTTAATACCCTGGGGAACATCTTCTGACAGATGCCATAACCCAGGAAACAATGTTGGATGCCAATGTAACAAATACAGGCATGATGAATGTTTGTAATGTACATCATATGAATGCAGTGAGCACATTTTTTTTGAAGCCACTAACATGGTCAGAAAAATAGACAAAGTGAAATCAAATTTGACAGTTCTAAAAACTGACTGCACACAATGCACACCGAGGCTTTAGGTAAAATACCTAGTCTTGAAACCACAAAAACAAAGAAAACTTGGAAAACCTAATAAAAAAAAATTGATTTATATTCTGTTTTTTGGCACTTCAAAGTGGATTACATTTAGGTACTATAGGTATTTCCCTATACCCAGAGGGCTTTCAAATAAGGAAGGTAACTTTCAAACAGGCGCACAGGTGCTCTTTTGGTGCATGTGTGTTGGCTTGTACACAGTTATGTGACCATTTTATAACTTGCGCGCGTTATAAAATAGCCTTACTGCTCGTATATATGCACCCAATTTTAAGTGGGTGTGCTCCACTTCTACCGTGTAAGTCGGGGGATTTTAAAAGGGATGCACGTCCACATTATTGCCAGTTTCACCAGCTCACCCAGTTAACAGTTAGGTCCTCCAAACACCCCCCCCCCCCCACCCCCCCACCGGATGATAATCTGTACTCCCCCCAGTTACCCCAGACCCTTTAAACCCCTGAGAAATGGCTCTTTTTTAAAAAAAATTTTAACTTGCACTTTGTCCCTAGCAGAAGTAAACTTGTGGGCAGGATCTCTAGACATGGGCCCAGATGCATAAGTATTTATGTGCACCTCTTGGCCATGTCCTGCTCATTACCACACCCCTTTTTGAAAACTTTTGATATGTGCATGCAGCGGGAGATACACACGCATCTGGGTGGCTTTTAAAATTTGATGGGTGCGCGCAAGCCCAACTTGTGCACTTATCTCCCAATTTTGGCACGCACCAGGCTTTTTAATTTCACCTCTAGGTTTGTACCTGAGGCAACGGAGGGTAAAGTGACTTGCTCAAGGTCACAAGGAGCAGCAGCACTGGGATTTGAACCCTGGTTCATACTGCACAGCTGTAACCACTAGGCGTTACTTGGTCCAGGAGCAGCCAGTAGAATTTGACTGTTGCCTATGAATCAACGAAGACGGAAAAATAAAACACTGACCGAAGAGGACCCCTTACCCCACCAATGGCAAATAAAAGGTTGTTGCCCTGCATATGCTCAGTAACAGCATGGAAACAAGACCGGAAGCTTCTGAAGAACTGATCCTTCCCAGGCTCTGCTGCATGTCACCCACTCGTGAAGACTACTTTCCCACTTGTTCTCATAGAAAAAGCAGTAAGGCACACAACTAAATACACACAAGTGAAAACAGTCAAAAATTACTGAGAGGAGCAGAAATAAAAGCAGTGCTATAAAATGCAAACATCAGTTCCAATGGTAAAAGATGTACAGAGGCACAGGCTGCGCAGCTGCAGGAACCGTCTGTGGGGTCTCCTCAAATGTTCATTGGCTAGCTCTGGAAAATGCATTCTATATTAGCATATTTGATTACATTACTCAAATGTGTGACTACAGTAAACTACTTGTCTTTAGAGAACATTTGCTCAATCTCAGCAATTATGCAATATAATTTCATATTATATAAATCTTGCTAGTTTTGTTCTACATAATGAAAGACCTGAATTACTAAGATTTATTCTCCATAAGTACAGATTGGGGGGGGGGGGGAAGCTTTAGTAAATCAGGCCTTAGTTTTAATAAAACAAGTATCTTCTGGAAACCCACTCCAGTACATCACTGCATCTTAGTCAGTAGTATCCAAAGCCTTCCTGCTCTTTGAAACATTCTTCTCTCCCTAAAAATTTGTCAACATTAAGTTTTGACTGATATGCTTCTATGTCTTCATTTATATTTTAAGCACATTACATCATGAAGCTTACAGCTGCATGATTTAGCAAAGGAAGGAGCTCTACTGAGAATGTAAAAACATCCTGAAACTTTCAGGCAGCCAGTTGATAAAGAAACATAGCAACATATAAGACTGTCAGATAAAAACTGGAAGGCCCATTCAGGTTGGTCATTTTCCCAGCCTACTGCAAGACTTCCTCAGTCTTAAGTTATGTTTTCTGTATATGTTTACAGCACATTTGATAGCCAAATTAACAACTCACTTGTCACAGTACGTTGGCCCAGAAACATGGTGGCATCACAATGTTTGTACTGCAAAGAACTGCTACAAAGCAGGTAGAAGTCAAAAAGAGCAGAAATATTTTTTTTAGTTTTATCTTGCTCCTTTGGGCTTCCAACTCAGTTGAAATGGCTTCCAGCAGGCTTAAATAACACTAGGTATAACCTACAAGAAAACCAATTATAGTAGCATCTAGACTAAAAGCAAATGCACAAACATATTCACCAAAAGGTCACATGATTTTGTGTCTTTTTATTCTGCAATCAATTTCTAATCTTTAAAGGCAGATCCAATCAAAAAAATTAATGTTCTGCTAACTACTTCTGTCACTTACCTAAGAGTCAAAGATCACGGAATCTATATACCGTCATTCGCAGGAATGACGGTATACAAAATTTTTAAATAAATCATAGAAGAAAGCAAGTCTTTTAGATTTCAATTCAAATATTTTTAAAGCTTATTTTCTTTCAAGAATATATAGAGAGCTCTTCTATACCCATTGCAGAAATCTTTAGCTTAGAGGAAACTATATTTTGCTGGCAAAGAACATATTCTTTAAAACAATTAACATTTAATGGAAATAAAGATGACAACTGAAAGATACTAAAGAAAATCACAAATGTATATTACAATCCCATAGAGAATAGACTCTTCAATTAGCAAACAGAAAAGCAGCCCATAAACTAAATGATAGTATCATTGCCTGTTGCACTATTTTCATCTTGGCCTCTGATGCAGTTGATGGATCAATAGTAACTCACAGAATTGATTTTCTAATGCTCTGTGTGTGTTTTGAACCACATACTTCAGGTCAATTGGTGGCAAAATAATTGGTAATAAATTAGATCAGCTCAAACATGCAAGCCAATATAGTTAGCAAGGGACCCATCTCAAAATCAGTTAAAGACCACCATATTAAATGTTTCCAAAACATTATTACTAAGAGTAACATTATCATGTAGATTATCACTGCCTTTCACTACCTGTCACGTCACTTGATAACATGAAATTGAATTGGTATACGGAGGAAGAGTTACAGTTGCATGCATTCCAAACTATGTCTTGTGAGCAATTAGGGCTCTAGCCTAGAGTATTAAATGTAGCTCTCCCTATTGCAAAAAGAAAAACATTTTAAATATAGGCATCTCAGAACAACCTATTTATATTAGATTAAATGTACTATTTTCAAGAAAATTCATGAATGTCAAGGGAATACATGCGAGTGATTAAGTTGAAAAAGCAAGTCTGCTTATCTGTAAACAGAGTTCCTTCATAGACATCAGGAAAAATTGCGATGACACATGGGTGACAGCACCAAACAGACCTATCTCTCAGAGCTTAATAAAAGCTTACTAAGCATGCAAAGTGGTTCCCACATGTGCTGCCTCTTGAGTCCATCAGTCAATTTCAGAGGTCTGCAAACTTTAGTGAGGTAGTAGACTTTTCAGGAAAGAAGGCAGGAATAAGCATGGCTAATTCATCTTGCTTTCTATGGAGAATCTTGTTTACAGGTAAGAAAACGTGCTTTCTCCATCAACATGCAAGGCTGAATTATCTATGACACATAGGGCGACACAAGCAGAAGACTGCAGAGCAGAACAAATACAATTAAGCAACCTGACTCTATCAATGAAGCATGGACTACAACAAGGTGAACAGGTTATGCAAAACTGTCCAGACAATACTGTGATGTAAAGGTGTGCATAGACTACCAAGTTTCAGCTTTGCAGATGTCTTCAATCGAGGTGGTCCTTAGATGTGCCACTGAAATGATACTCTCACTTGATGAGCCTTGATAAAGTCTGACTTGTAAACCAGCTAGTGTATAAC
The DNA here is from genome assembly GCF_901001135.1 of Rhinatrema bivittatum. Classification (NCBI taxonomy): domain Eukaryota; kingdom Metazoa; phylum Chordata; class Amphibia; order Gymnophiona; family Rhinatrematidae; genus Rhinatrema; species Rhinatrema bivittatum. The sequence goes on along the minus strand of NC_042620.1, from coordinate 199,452,086 downwards.
AGTGCATGACAAGTAGGCTAGCCAATATGACAGAATTTTTGAGGCAACTGTCACTCCCAGTCTATTAGGATCAAAGGAAACAAACAACTGAGAAACTTTTTGATGAGGCAGAGTCCTTTTAAAATAGTAATCCCAGGTTCTTACAGTCCAAAGAACGAAGAGCCTTTTAACCTTATGAGTGTGCAGCCTTGGGAAGCAAGTAGGAATTCAATGGCTTGGTTTATTTGAAAATCCAAACAAAAGAGCAGAGTTTGCCCACAAATGTAAAGTCCAAAGAAAAAAGGGGAAAACCAAATATATAATAATCAAGAACAATAGCTCACTTACATTCTATTATTAATATTACATTTTTGCTGTTTTTTTTTTATATATAAATAAATATTTAAGTAAACTGTATCAGCAAGCCAGTCAGCGTCTCTCATGAGAATCAGAGAGTGCTCGGTCTTCTCAATCACTTGCAGTTACTTTTGAGATTAAATTAAACCGTGATCTGGTTTGATGGTGTTCCTGTTCTCTGTCCATTTTCTGAGATGAAGTAAGAGACCGGATGGTCCGAACCTCGAAATTGGTATAAGTGACAGAAAGAGGATGTGAATGACACACAAGATTAAAGAAGTTCACGTAAACCTGCTCAGTTGCACAAGACGGAATTATAGCTTTAGCACACTTTTGTGTCGGTAGACACCGTGTATTTGGAAAATCTTCTGGCTCCTGATGAAGCTGTTTACAGCGAAACTCCGGCCGAAGTAAAGCCCCTTTTATGACACCAAGTAAAAACCTTCAAGTTTAGTCTTGTTTCACCATCTACGTTACACTGCAGTGAATGTGAATTCATTAATTTATAACGGCAAGTCAAAAAAAAGTTTTGGAACAAAAATTTTGAATTTAATCTCAAAAGTAACTGCAAGTGATTGAGAAGACCGAGCGCTCTCTGATTCTCATGAGATGCGCTGACTGGCTTGCTGATGCAGTTTACTTAAATATTTATTTATATATAAAAATAAAAAAAAAAACCAGCAAAAATTTAATATTAATAATAGAATGTAAGTGAGCAATTGTTCTTGATTATTATTTATTTGAAAATCCAACATCACTTTAGGAAGGAACTTAGGGTGAGTACGAAGGGCAACCTGACTGAGGAAAAACTAAAGAGAAAGTGAGTAGTCCACCAACGCTTGTAACTCACTGACCTATTTCATTTATTTACCTGTTCTTACATCTGCAATTTCCAAATAGCTGTCCAGTGCAGATTCCAGCAAAACAGTCATTATCACTTTGAGACAATATGATGGCTAGTAGAAACACTTCCATGTGAGGAACTTTAAAGGAGCTCACTCCAAAGGTTCAAATGAAGGCTTCATAAGTTGGGTTAAAACAATATTAAGATACCAGGCACCGAAGACTTAGAGTACCAAACTCCTTTCATAAATTTGGATACTAGAGGATAGAGTAGAAACTGAAGCACCTGTAGATAATACATTGCAATGGCACTTAACATTTATTTTCACTAAGGGTGAGCTGTGTCCTGATGAAGAAAGGGAAAATAAGTTGTGGAGCAGGTCCCTGGGCAACAAAGCAAACAAATCCAGAGAGCCAGATTGGCACCAGACCAAACATCTCTTCCATTTGAAATTGTAAGCCTTCCTTGTTGAAGGTTTCCTTGCTGTGATGAAGATCTCTTCCACTTCCTTAGGAATGAGCAGAGAGAAAACCACCATGTGTTAATTATCTATGACAAAAGGGCTAGAGACAACAGATTCCAATGTCAGTGTTGACCCTCATCCTAACTGATGAGGAATGGTGTCATACTCAATGAAATTGGAGGTTGTTTAGACAACCGCAGCAGATAGGAAAACACACTTGTCTTGGCCATTTTGAAGCAATGAGAATTATTCTCTGTCCTTGTGGCTAACAGGATCAGAGGATACTCATATAGATCTGCATTCCAATGCAGCAGAAAAGCATTGGGAGCTGAGCTGATCCTGCTTGGAAGCATGGAACAAAACTTTCTGACTTTTCTATTGCTCGCTGTAGCAAACAAGTCAATTGTCGGCTGACTCTAAAGATCTAACAGACTGCCTGCCGATCCAGCGACCACTTATAAGGAAGTAGGATTCAATTAAGGCAGTCCATCAGAATGTTTTGGATCCTAGAAGGTATGTTGCTTGCAGATGAGCTCTGTTGTATATAGCCCACATCCAGATCCTGAGAGAAACATAGAAATGACGGCAGAAAAAGACCAATCGGCCCATCCAATCTGCAAAGCAAGCTCCCACACTTATTTTTCCCCATCCAGAGGTTCTTGACCAAGGGCAAAGGAACCCTCTAGATGAGAGAAAGCTTTCAACATGTACTGAATGACCCATAGCTCTAAGAGGAAGATCTGAAGATGACTCTACAAAGAACCAGGTCTCTTGGGATCAAGCTATATTTCTATGAGCTCCCCACCTTAAGGTGAAGGCATCAATAGATAGAGTCACTTGATGAGGTGGCTCCAGCAGGGACATCCAGAATTAATGGCTTCAAACATCAAATAGCTGTCTGCATTTCAGCTGGTGATGTGCTCAGCCAGTGGTTGACTCAGTTGGTCCCACTGACACCAAAGGCACCATTGTATGCCCCTCATAAGCAACTGAGTGAATGGGACAACATGAACTGCAGCTGCTTACTGGGTCAGACTGAAGGTCCATTAAGCCCATTATCCTATTTCCAGCTGTGGCCAATCCAGGCCACAAGAACCCAGCAGGATCTCAAATGGTAGGCAGATCCCATACTGCTAATACCCAGGGATAAGTAGTGGCAGGAACTGATCCAAACCTTTTTTTAAACCTAGATACAATAGCTGCCTTAACCATTCCCTCTAGCAATTTTTATTCCAGGGCTTAATTATGCATTGAGTGAAAAAAAAATTCCTATGATTTGTTTTAAATATGCTACTGTGAAAAATGTAAAGACAGGCTATCAATTAATGCTCACTGATTCATAAATATTTCAACACTTAAAGTAAAGACATAATCATTATTTACTCAACATCTTCATTTTATAAATTTTTAAATATTCAAATGTTCACAAAGTTGAATCACATCACATGATGTTAAAAAACACCCCTCATACATTTGTACTCATTTACACTCAAACCATATACATACAATAGTCATACCTCACTCCCTGTTCCCAAACCCTAAAAACATTCAACATTTCTATTTAATTTCATTTTCACAATATGTCTCCTTTCAGAGTGAAACCCTCTCAGGATCCTCAGTTACTCTACTTAATGCCTTATTTATAATTGCTATGTATACAACCTAGATCACGGGTAAATCCTCCTCACAAAACTAACCAACTTTCACATTAAAAGTCCATCACTGAAGAAAGGTTGCCTCCTTTGCAGTAGTTATTACATCGAATCCCAACTTTCTCCTCATGAAGGCAATCAAAACAATGTCTTTCAATGTTGTCTCTCGACTCGTTACTGTATGAATCCTTCTCTAAACACAGTTGTGTCACAACGTGATTCAAGCCGCAAAAAGTTTTAGTTCATAATTAGAAAATATCCCTGTATGAACAATGCTGTATCATGACATGGATTCACGCCGCATAAAGTTTAGTTCATTGTTAGAAAATTTCTCCTTATGCTTCCACAAAGTATTTCCTACCAGTAGAACTTGAGGATACGCGTACAGAAGTCCTTGGCCCCAATGAAGGGGGATGACATCAGAGGCTAGCTTGCTGTAAATGCCCTGTGAATGGAGCAGAAGAGAGGAACCTTTCTGTTCCAAGGAACCGCAAACAAATTTACATCCGGGGTGTCCTAGAGGTGAAAGAACTGATTTACCACCCCTTGGTCCAGGGACTATTCATGGGGTTTTAAGGACCAACTCAGACTAGTCTGCCAACACATTCTCCATAATAGCCAGATAAGTAGCTCAGATCATCATCACCCGAGAGATAGCCCAGGACCATAGCTGGACATCCTCGTAACACATGAAGTACAAGCCTGTTCCTTCCTGCTTGTTGATATAGTACATTGCTGCTTGATTGCCCAGCTAGTCAAGGGCAACTTTGTTGGACAGCTGGTCTCTGAAAGCCCATCAGTGTACCAAATTCCCCAGAACACCAGGAAGTGTTTCAAATAATGAAATTCCCAGCATACTAAGAACCCCGAGTGTAGAGCTCCTTGATATGAGCTCCTCAAACCAGGCTAGACACATCCATGGTTAGGACAATTTGAATGTGAGGAATTTGGAAAGTGACTCCCCGAACCAGATTAGAATGTTGCCACCACCAGGACAGGGAGTCCCATAGTGGTGGACTGTGTGGATGCAGTTCCAGAGGTTCTGAGTGGCCTGAAGCCATTGTGAACTCTAGGTCCACTAGGTACTTGTCATGTACAGAGATTTCATGGGAGTAGCATGCAACACTATGGCCATATGGCCCAACTGCCTCAATATGAGCCAAGTTGATTTCTGCTCTTTTGAACCTCTTCCACTATGGCCAACAAGGTGGTAGCTCATTATTATGGGAGGAAGGCTTTTGCTGTAGTCATATCTAGCAGAGCTCCTATAAACTCCAATTAAGGCAATGAGCAGAGATGAGACGAAGTAGCTGATGAACCCTAGAACTCCAAAACCTAGATGGACAGGCACATGGATTCCTTGGCTCCTGCCCAAAATATGCTCTTGACCAGCACATTGCTCAAACAGTGAAAGATGGGCATCCCAGCTGACACAAGTGTGCCATTATCATGGCCAGGCATTTTGTGAATATATGCAGGGCAGAAGTAAGCCCAAATAACAACACGAAACTGGAAATGTGGGTTTCCCACTACAAATCAGATATTTCATGTTACTAGGGAACATCTTGCTGTGAGTATACACATCCTTGAGATCAGGAGAGCATAATCAGTTCACTTTTTGCAGAAAAGGGATCAAGGTGCCTGAGGAAACAATCTTGCACTTTTTTTTTCTGCTAAACTTGTTCAAGGCCCTGAGGTCTAGGATAGGATGGAGTCCCCCTGTTTTCATTAGAATCAGGAAGTACTTGGAGTAGAATCCCTGCAGTCTCTACCCTGGTGGAACAGGGTCAACTGCTCTAGCTGTTAAGAGGAATACAGCTTTGTGATCAGCATTTCCTGATGTACTGGTTGACCCAAATATGGGTCCAGAGAGCAATTTGGTAGGACACCCAGTAGGTATAATTTGAATTCTCTCCAGATAATGCCGAGGACCTACATATAGGAGGTTACACTGGGCCACCAATTCGCATAGAATTGTAGCCTGTTCCTGACCAGCAGGTCCTGCAGCATGGGTTCTGGAAACTTAGCTATGCTCTCCCCATTGTCCAGTCAAACCCCATCCTAGGTGTTGGCTGGGATGTCGTCTGGGGCTTAGGCACCTTCTGCTGTCGGGATCAGTTACGAGGGGCCTGCTAAGCACAGGACAGAGGGCAGAGGATAGTGTCTCCTCAGGTAAAAGTGCCTCCTACCTGGATAGCTGGAGGAGAAGGCCGGGTCTGGAACAAGTGTGGAGAGCTACTGGAGCGTTGTACAATAATCACTGGTTTGTGACATGGTGTCCTTAACTCGATCTACAAAAAGATTTACTCTAGAATACACAACACGGCAGCAAGCCTTTCCTACACCTCTGGATGGAGATCTGAAGTGCACAGCCAAGTGATGACCAGGCTGCATGCAGAGACTACAGCTGCATGTCACTCCGGGCCCAACAGCAATGAACCAAAAAACAGCCAGGTTGCGGGAGAAGGCGGCCAGCTCGTCAGTGTCTGAGAGCTGTGCACCCTTTCTGCATCACCCCACTCCTCACCAGGGCCGGAGTCCCACCATCGGGAGATGCACAGGTATGCTTCATCAACCTGACCAGGATCAGTCATAATGGCTTCGAAGCCAAAGAACAAACTTGCCACACCCACCAAAGCCCATATAAGTAAGGGCAGTGCTTCGAAGTCTGTGGCAGGGTTGCATGGGTACCCGAAGCATTTACCTTCTACGTCAGCAGTTCTAATGGAAGCGGTGCCACAGGCGACAGCGTTAGCTCACTCCAAGCCTGCATTGGGAGCCCAAGCTGCTGATGCACATTGCCACAATGCACCATGGCATGCAGCTCATACATTGTTGGTATATTTTTTCATACCTTTTTCATATAAAGGACAGAAATCATAACTTATGTAACGCCAAACAGCACCATCAGGAAGAGGATGGGATATGAGAAATCGGCAAAGAATGAATTTAAGAGAACTGTCTCTCCTCCCACCTCAATTATACCATGCTCTGAAACATAGAGATGAGCAGCAAATGGGCTAATGCAGCACTTCTCAACGGTGTGTCGCGACACACCAGTGTGTCACCAAACACAGGCAGGGGTGTCACTTCTCCTGGTGCCCCGTTGTACTTTCCCCTTCTTCCAGCCCCCGCAGGCCAATTGGAAGCCTCCTTTCTTCTACCCCCACTGCCCAATGAGAAGCCTCCTTCATTCTGCCTACCCCCCGTGCAGGCCAATCGGAAGCCTCCTCCCTTCTACCTGCCAGTGGGAGTAGGAAGAGAGGAAACCTTTGATTGGCTGGTAAGGCAGGCATCGCATAGCCCAGGGATGGGGTGGGAGGAATGGCAGTGTCGAACCCCGACGAAGCAAGGCCACCACGGGAGCCCATCCGTGGCGGCGAAGAGGAATCCCGACCCTGACTAAGGCCACCACGGGAGCCCATCCCAGTGGCGGCGAAGAGGAATCCCAACCCTGACTAAGGCCACCACGGGAGCCCATCCCAGTGGTGGCGAAAAAAGAAAGCCTGCCAGAGTAAAGCCACGGCAGAACTAGAGCCCATCCCTGCAGTGAAGGAAGTAGTTGTTTTTGGTGAGAGTTTGTGGGTGTGGGTGTGAATGAGTGCCTGGGTGAGAGAGATATATGTGTGGGTGTGAATGGAAGCCTAGGTGAGAGCTTGTGGGTGTGAATCGATGCCTGGGTGAGAGCTGGCGTGCATGGGTGCGAGAGCATTTGTGTGTGATTGAGAGCTTGTATATAAGACAGCATGAGTGTGATTGAGAGAGAGACTGGTCAGGGAGGTGATGTGTTTCTGTGTGAGAGAAAGAGAGACTGGTCAGGAAGATGACTAATGTGCGTATGAGAGAGACTGGTCAGGAAGATGAGAGAGTCAGAGACTGGTCGTGGGGTCTAATTGGGGGGGGGGGGGAGGGGGGGAGGTGAGACTGGTTGTGGGCTCTAAGAAAGAAGACTGTGAGGACAGAGCTTCAGCAGCCCTTGCTATTTCTGGTGAGTGCTATTGGCCTAGAAGGGAAAGGAGTAGAAGAGTTGCTGGAGAGGGTACGTAAAGGTGGCTTTTTAAATTTGTCTTGATTGACTGCCATTTTAATCATTGGGTATTATGCGATGTCTGCTGTTTTGAAATATTTTATTGATATTTGGACATGTTTTAATAATTTTGATGAGTTTTTAATTGTTGGATATTATTCTGTTCAGCAGCTGTTTTGTAACACTTTTAGTATAGCTTTACATTTATTTCTGTGTGGGGCTCTATAGCAGCTTGGCTTATTCTGTTTTCCCAATAGGAAATATATTAGTGTTTAGGGCCTGGTTTAATAGTTGTATTTCTTAGACAGGGTTGTTACTGTGTTGAATGTGTTCCATAATACAGGTGTAATTTTGTGCAGGTTAGTTTGTGTGCATTATTGCAAATCCTGATAGTCTGTTAGGTGCTGTATTTCTATTTCCATTTCTCCAGGTTTGCACTGCATGCAGAGTGGCTTTTTTGGTTTTCCATTCCAGTTTCTGTCTCCATATTTATAATTTGTGGTTTTTCTGTACTTGGTGAAGGTCAGTTCTGGGTGTGTGACTGAGGTGAGGTATTTTACTAGCATTTAGGCATTTATATCAATTTTATTTGTTGTGTTTTCTCAATAGGATATGCATTAGTGGTAAACTACTGTCTTTTCATAAGGAAGGCTATTGTACCTGGTAGTAAAGGGAGTTTGTTTTGCTTTTACTGAGATGTCATCAGAACCAGAATATCTTTTTTGTATGGCGAGTTGTACAGGGTAATGCCCTAGATCTGCCTTGCACTCATTGCTGGGGGTTGAGGGGATTCCTGTGGATGCAGAGTGCATGTTTACATTTAGCCTCGTGATGGTCACATGTTCAGTGTGTTACACATGTGAGAACCATCTGTCAGGTGTGTCCCCGCCAAAAAAAGGTTGAGAACCACTGGGCTAATGTACTAAGCAGTGTAATTTTCCAGAGAAATGGTCCGATAATACACAAAATTTATTGTGCATTGTGAGCTCATTTTAATAGTATGCAAATTACCTTGCAAGCGACAATACTGCAACGAAGTCTGCACAAAATTCAAGACATTTTATTTTTGCAAAAGAGCTGTGTAAGACAGAAGTGTTAAGTTTTACATAGTTTGAGAGTTTTTGTGAGATTTAGATGTCACCACTGTCTAGGAGTTGAATGGATCGTGTTCCAAAAGGAAAGTATGTGGAGCTTACACAGAATCACTACTGAGCTGATTAGCATAATTCTTCAGCTCATTAAATTAATTTACATAGGTTTTGGAATTGCTTTGAAAATAGAAAATGTGTCATGTTATAAGGCTAAATAATAGACAAAATTTCTCAAACATGGTGACAAGGTCTATTTGGCATTTTAACACACATTCATGTTTGCAAACTATGTGCAGCTTGGTACATCAGCCCCGTTAGACCATGAATATACATCAGAAAAACATTCTTTCCAACTTGCAAATCATTCCTTCAAGTCCAATATTTAAGAACAAGGAAAGTTCTCACCTTCTTTTACTTACTCAACTGAAGAACTGCAATAACTGGACCTCCAGTTTTGCGATCAAAACTGGCCACTATCTGAGAAGCGATAGTGGGCTTGGAGGACCTTGGTCTGACTCAGCATGACTTTTCTTACGTTCTTAACAAAAGTATAAGCAGGGATGGGTACATTTTAAGAAAATGTAGGTGCCAGTCAATTTTAAGTGCTAGGGAATTTGTTTTCTTTTTTTGTACTTATTCTTCTAGGGGTTAAGTATTTGATCTATTTTTCTTTTTTACTTTTTTATTTATTTATATTTTTATTTTTTTTGCCTCCTTCCCCCTCCTGCAAGTTTTTACTTCTTTTAAGCACTCTTCCAGTTTCCTCCCTTCCAGCCATTCCATTTATAGTTGCTGGCTATAAATATTTTAAATAAAGAAAAACCCTGGACCGTGGCATTTCTTCCCAGTGGAACTTGAATCTTATCCCAGGCCTCACCAACAACAGCAGCCATTTCTTTCAGCAAGCCTGACCAGTGGCAGCAGCCATATTACTCACTGGGCCCTGCTAGTGACAACAATAGCAGTATCTCTCCTAATGCCACTCCACATACAGTCTAACTCCAGATGCTAAATTTTTCATGCCCAAGCCTTTTAACAGTCCTATATCAAGTTTCAAGGGACATATTCATATTGTCTATGCCTCACTTCCTACAGAATCATAGAAATGAAGGCAGAAGACGACCAAACGGCCCATCCAGTCTGCCCAGCAAGCTTACGCACTTTTTTTTTCTTTCACATACTTATCTGTTTCTCTTGACTCTTAGTAACCTTTTTTATTCTATTTCCCTTCCACCACTGCCATTAATGTAGAGAGCAGTGTTGGATCTGCATCTAAGTGAAATAGCTTAATTAATTAGGGGTATTATCCACTGCAATAAGCAAGCTACACCCATGCTTATCTGTTTATCCAGACTATGTAATTCAGTCCTTGTTGGTTGCCTGAATATAGATCCACCTTTCTTCATTCCCCCCTGTCGTTGAAGCAGAGAGCTATGCTGGCTTTGCACTGAAAGTGAAGTATCAGTCTTGCTCCCCTGCTGTTGAAGCAGAGGGCTATGCTGGATATGCGTGAAGTGTCAAACTTTCTCCCCTGCCGTTGAAGGAGAGATCATCCACTGATTAAATGTCTCAGCCTCCTTGAAACAGCAAGCCTTGGAGTTTGGGACAGACTCAGGATTAGCCAGGACTGCATGATCTTGAATACTCTGGTAGTAATTATCTAGTCTATCCAGCAGGGACAGTCCATGTCCTTGGAAACTCACTCTAGACTCACTCTTGGGTATGGTCTGATTGGAAGCTGTATATAAGGAGGAATTACTTGACACACCTTCACTGGTCATCAGTCACTAGCCCTTAATTTCGAATCCTCACCAGATTTCTGATCCAAGCCTAGGCCCACATCTTGACCGATCTGTACCCACAGGTACTTCACAGATCTATTACTACTACTAAACACTTCTATTGTGCTACTTGATGAATGCAGTACTGTACAAAAAATAATAATTTATGATCTCTAGAGCTTATATTCTAATCAAAACAAATACACAGGGCAAGAGAGACTTGGGGAATTTCATTTAAGAAAATGGTAAAAAATGAATGAGGCTGCAAGCAGGACAATCAGGGATTAAGATTTAAAAGCAGACTCAAAAAGGAGGGGGGTTTAGATGAGATTTAAATAAGATGAGAGGAAGCACTATGCAGCAACTCAGGAAGTCTATTCCAAGCATATGGTGCAGCCAAATGGAAAGTACAGAGTCAGGAATTAGGGTACAGGAGAAGAGCATAAATTGTAGCAACTTGCCTGATGCGTGGTGTGTACAAGGAGGGGTGTCTAGAGAAATAAGAAAGGGGAGGTAATGAGGAAGGCAGTGTGAAGGCTCTTGTAAGTAAGTAAGAAGAGCTTGAATTATATGCAGCCAATACAGTGACTTAGGGTTATATGGGTGTAGTGACTTTGGTGAAAGATAAGTCACCAACTAAATTTAGGATAATTGTAGTGGAGAGAGATGGCTTACTGGGAGACCTGTCAGGAGCAGCTTGGAACAGTCTAGCAATAAGTGATGAGAGGGTAGATAAGAGTTCTGGTAGCATGGTCAGAAAGGAAGAGATTTTGGTGATGTTAGAAAGAAACAGAACATTTTACCAGTGCTTTGGATATGTGTAGAGAAAGCAAGAGGAGTCCAAGATAACTCCAAGATTATGGGCTGAGGGAATTAGGAAGATTACAGTGTTATCCACAGAAACAGAGAAAGGAGGAAGAGGGGAAGTGGGTTTGAGAGGAAAGTTAAGAAGCTCTGTCTTGGCCATGCTAAATTTAAGGTGGCAGTAGGACATCCAAGCAGCAATGTCAGTCAAGCAGGTTGAGGTGTAGAAATTGATTCCTGATTAAATTTCTGGTCTAGAGAGATAAATCTGGGGATCATCAGTATAAAGTTGGTATTGAAAGCCATGAGATGAAAATCAGATCTTCAAGGGAATTAGTATACATAGAGAAGAGAAGGCGGCCCAGGACAAAACTTTGAGCATATCAATTGATAGTGGGATGGCAACAGAGGATGATCCGGCAGAGGAAACACTAAGTGCGACAGTAGAAGTAATAAGAGAGCCAAGATAGGACAGAATCCCAAAATCTAAGTGAAAACAGATCACCAAGTATCAGCTGTGGCATGTACCTCCAAGCTGTTCAACCCATGGGGGGAACAGCCACAGTACTGGGTTAAAACACCAACCAGGTGTTGAACCTTGTGAGTTTACTTCCAAGCCACTGCTTACCCAGACCCCTGGCTTCCTCCAGACACCATCCCTATTCTCACTTGGAGAGAAGACCCCTTAACACCTGACTTTTAACCTGGGCCTCAGATACAGGCAAACCATGTCTTATAGTCACAAAATGCAGAATTCAGCATAACGAATACCTCTCCTGGAATAAAAAGAGTAATCTGCTACCACTATGGTTCATTTCAAAAAAAGGCACATTCTAAAAATGCTCTAGTGGAATGGTAGGATATCTTATAATGCTCTTCCAATGCATTGTGAGGATTGAGGATGAGCATGCAGGAAGGCATAGGTGTGAAAAAAAGAATGAACCCTTTAAAGTCACTGTATAACTTGCTGTTTCTGCAGTTGTAGGGGGCTGGTAACAGTACTCATTACAGCTGGTTCTAAGGATCCCAATACGCCTCCCTATAAAATAAAATGCAGAAATGGGGGAAGTATTCAAAACAACATAGAAAGAGAATTACAATTTTTAGGAATTCTTGTAAAGAACACCTAATGGGGCGATCATGTCCTATGTTTGTGATTTCATATCATAGGCAAAACAGCATACTTTGGTGCGATTTAAGAATATACCCCTAGATTCATCAAAATGCTAACACAATGCATGGATAACGCCTGTGGTAAGAAAAAGGGGCATTTATAGTAATTTTAGAATTACTGTACCGCGCGCTAACATAGCATAAAGTTTTCACATCCTGTGATACTTCTATTTCACAACAAAGTGCAATAGCTATTACTGGGGGGGGGGGGGGGGGGGAGAGAGAGCACGAGAGTGCGAGCCTATTTATAAGGCCTTCATAGTAGTCAACTATTTATATCTCTATAGGAGGGCCAGCTAATAGCTCAAGGTGAGGTGTTGGTGGAAGTTTAGGTTTTAGGGGCCAGTTCTGCATGCAGAGTGAGATTTCTACAATGTTGACTAGCCCTAGCTTGATGGACTCTATAAACAGGGCACTATCAAGTTAGGGCAAGAGAACATTGTAGAAATATCATCTTTGTGAGACTTTGCTCACTCCAAATGATGTCAAATCTTCACCAAGGTGTACTGTGTGGTTCGTATGTCTCAGTCTGCATATAAAACTGGCCCCTAAACACTAACCTTCCACCAACACCTCACCTTGAGCTATTAGCTGGCTCTCCTATAGAGAGATAAATAGTTGACTACTATTTGTGCCGTGCAGTAACACGATTATTGCATGAGTTATGGCATTAATGCATGCGTTAACGTTTGGCATTTGGGAAGAGGAATAGCCTAGTGGTTAGCAGTGGGCTACGAACCAGGAGACCCTGATGGCATGCTAGCAGTAATTGCCGAGTTTCATGATAGGCACCACTAGCATACTTTTAATAGGAACATACCTTTTGTATCTTTTTTGTGTGGGGCAGGGGAACCTGGTTTAGCTACCTCCACAATGGAAGTTTAGGCAGAACCTGCCCCAACCCCAAAGCATTCATGATGAGAGGGTCCCATGATGAATAATTTTTATCTGCCAAGGTTTTCTCCCCCCAGTTAGGCCTGATCTTCCCTCTATAGCCCTGTCAAAGACACACTCAGAGGACCACAGATCTCACTTCCCTTCAGTACACATGCATCCTAAATAGCACCTATAGGTATTACTGTAGCAGAATAGTTAGATTAACTGCTCTCAGAGGCTATAAAATGTGACTACAGTTTCTCTGAACCAAATCTAGAAGAAAAACACAAATCTATAAAATGGCCAGACATGCAACCAGGTCATCTGGCTAGTTTGAAATCCTTACACTTGTACAAAATTGAATATAAAAGGCTTTTGGTATTCAGCCATATTGTTTACTAATCAAAATGTGCAGTGTTTGCATTTTAGAAACAATGTCTCTTAAAAAATAAATAAATACATAAATAAACTCACAAAAGTAGGTTTCCTATTTTACATGAACTGGACAGCATATAAACAGTCTCTTTCTGATGATTCCAGCATTATTCTGCTTTAATTAGCCTATTTAGGTAATACCTTAAAACATGCTAGGTGCCATTTTAATTTGGCAATACTTAATTTGGATTATTCCTTCAGTACATTATATTCAGGTTCTGTAGATATTTCCTTAACCCCAGATGGTTTACAATCTAAGGGCCTTATTCATTAAGGTATTTTTCCATAGACACAGAATGAGAATAAAGCAGAAAGTTTGTACCTGAGACAGTGGAGAATGAAGTTACTTGCTCAAGATCATAAGAACTGGCAGCAAGATTTGAACCCTGGCTTCCCTGGTTAACTGCCCACTGCTCAAACCACTAAGCTATTCTGCCACTCCTATTTGCCTTTAATGATGTCATTCTGCACAAATAGTACTGTTTGAGAGAAACAGCAGTAGTTATTCTTGCACAGACAATAGCAAAAAAGATATATTTTACAAATCAGAGTTGCAGAATATTTTCTTAGTAGACTGCTACGGTCATCAACGAATAAAATCTTTCTATATCAATCATTGCACCAAAATAGATTTATATTTAGTTTAGATTATATTCTGCCTTTCAGGCACTTCAAAGCAGATTATGTTCAGGTACTGTAGTTATTTCCTATCCCGAGAGGGTTTACAATCTAAGGAGGTAATTTTCAAAGAAATTATGTGCATAAATATAACAATATTGTAGCAATTTTCAAAAGCCATTTATGTGCTTAAAATGCACTTACACATGAATAACTTATGGACAATTCAATGGCTTATATTGTAGCAATTTTCAAAAGCCCACTTACAGGGGTAAAGTGCATTTAAACATAAACAATTTTAAGCGTGTAAATGCTTTTTAAAATAAGGTCCTAAGTTTGTACCTTAGGCAATAGAGGGTGAAATGACTTGTCCAAGGTCCCAAGGAGTGATAGCAGGATTTAAACCCTGACTTCCCTGGTTCGCAGCCTGCTGCATCAATAATGTTTTTTCTGTGACTCACATTCATTGATCAATCCTTCACTTCTATAACAATACTTCATCTAACAGACCATGGACAAAGTGGATTACAACCATTACGGGTCTCTTGTTTCAGAATTTTCTGAGATTTTGGTTGTTCCTGCCTTGAAACATTGCTGCAGCCTATTAGAGAATATGTCCTCTAATAAATCAAGAAGGAAGGAGCAGTATTCCTGGTATATATCAAGCCTAGAAATTGCAGGAAAAAATGTATTTTGCATATTTTATTTATAAAAGGTTTATTCTTTTTAAAGAGGTATTTAAGGTTTAACAAAATAAATGTTGTACTTGAAGACAAGCATGCAACTTATTCAGAAACTGTAATCCCATATACTAAATTTAAAAAAATTGATTGTAAAATCTAATTTTAAAAAGATATTCCTGGTCAGTGAGAAAAATGGATTACTCTGCTATTAATTAATGTTATACTCCTACCTACCTTACCTGTCTGGGAATCCTCAGGAGAACCACAACCAAAAACCAGAAAACCTTTTAAACTTTAATTTTTAATCTTTATGGTATGCAAAATTTAGTAATATACAAATGTTAAATGCATCTTAAATAAGTTATATCCTTTCTGTGAACCAAAAAAAGGTTTTTTGCTTTATTCACAATTAAAATGTTCTTGGGACATAACAAGAAAATAGCCAACTGAGAATTCATATATGCTGAAATGATTTCAACAATAAAGGTACACAGAGTTGAAAGCAATGGACTATGCTACAATGAGCAGAATGTTCTTACAGTTTGAGTCTATGGTGCTATTCCAGTGGAATACAAGATAATATCCAACTAGACATAGCTGAAAATTAAAAACATAGGGGGAAAAAACTGTTAGGTTATGTTTTCCCAATTCATGATGACCAGGGTACTAAAATAAAACACTTGACTATAGGATATTAGGAAATTATCTGATGATCAGTGAGTGACAACTCTGCAGAAAAGCTGTTTGCTACTAAATGACAGTAACCTCTATGCTGCAAATATTTTAAATTCTTTACATTTTTTTATTTTAATAAACATTTCATTTGAAGAGAGGAAAAGATGTACTATCCCCATGCACTAAGCAGACTCTTTCTTCTGTACTCTCTCTCTCTCTCAGTATTCTCCCTATAAATAAATATCCAAGATCTTCCAAAAAAAAAAAACCACTTAAATTTCTTAATCAGATTGGCCTACCCTAATGCCCAATTCCCTTAGTTTTGCAATGTTACTATCCACACATTTTACTTTCTTCTGATACATTCATTACTTTAAATGATTCTATAGGTGGTATATGGAAACCATTAATAAAATAAGTTTAATAGGATACATTTATTTCTAAGGAAGTTTTTCCTTAACACAAGAATTTCGTTAGCTGGTAAATAATTATCAGTTTGGATCTTCATAACAGATGAGACCATTTTATAGATAGTCTAGAAAGCTTTGCCCCTGAGATCTCATTAATGGAGGCAAGCACCCTAACTGGTATGAATTATTTACCAAGATTCAGGGCTTTTGATTATGCACATGCAATATATAAAGTGAAGTCTGCATCTGCGCCCCACTTTAAGCATCTATGTTAAACCAAAGCCCACTAATTGAGTCAAAGAGAACTAAATACCACTAATAGGGTGCAGACATTGGTTTATAATTTCATAAAGCTTGGTTTTAACTTACTGGTTTCACACATTAAAATATAGGTGAGCAATCCTAAGAAGAAAAACAAAGAAAACCTGTTTTGCCATTTGTAATAAGTTTGTCATTTGACTTGTCTTGATCTAGGTCAGTTAATGCTCATTAGATTTAGTTCATAACACTGTTCACGTTGGTGCTATCATCAAAAATATCAAACTTTGAAAATCTAAACTATTCTCCACCAATGCAGTGGAATTTTCCATGTAATTTAAGGGGCATCAATTATATATGAATAAATGCAAAATGGATGGTTCACCTACCAGCTGCAGTGATTCTCAGAAATAAGTTTGCAAGTAGAATAAATAATACTGTGGCATAATAATGTCACTGTCACTATGGAGATATGATGGCTCTATGTAAAAATGCAATTTGATGTAATCCACTCTGAAGTGCCTGAAAAGTGTAATATAAATAAATGAAAATGTTGATGAGATGACAATCTTATGTAATCTGGCACAATTATCAGCCAGAGCAATATTTGTACACTAGTTTATTTTATTATTAAATTTCCATAACAGAACAAATACATCAAACCAGAACAAATAAATTAAGAAAAATTAAGTCAATATGAAGTCAACAATATGGGGGGGGGGGGGGGGGAAAGAGTCAAAAACATACATCAATATATTAAAGAAAATAAGATGGAATATACAAGATACATAAATTATAGTCCATCTAAAATCCCATCAGAATTCTCAATTAAGTGTTTCATAAATAATTAAATAATGCCATCATACAGATGAGGCTATCTTAACCCTATGTATCAGATATAGCAAAATCAGAGGATTTATCCTCTAAAAATAACTTTAAAAGATCAGAATCCATAAAAACTGTGAGGTCCATATTCAAAAGCATTTAGCAGCTAACTTTGCTATCCAGACTGTGTCTGAATGTGGATCTCTACATTTCCACCATACTTAACATATTTAGGGTTATATTATAATTGCCTGCATTGGTGCAAAGTCTGCGGGTAAAAAGTACCTAAACACTTTGCACCAATTTTCATAGGGAAATCAAGTGTATACTTTCCCTTTAAAAATTATCCCAGGAAAACTACCCACACACATTTACACATACTACTTTGAGTGAGGCGTTTTCCCAAGAAAATCCTACCTCAACCAGGTCCCCGGGAATACCTCTTCACACTGTGAGTAAAGTTACACATGTAGTGTCATTGCACATGTAATGTTACCTACAACAGGGAAGGCAATTTTCTAAAACTTATGCCTAGAAGACATTTGGTAAACACACATGGAAATGATACCAGGACTATGCGGTACTGGAGGTCATGTTTCCCTATTTCAAATCTGAAATATTTCCTGTGACTGAATGTCTCTCTATGTGAAAATGTGCTTTCTTAAAATCCAGACAGTATAGCCAATCCCTCTTTGGAAAAGATGGGATCAAGGTGCCCAGAGAAATCATTTTGATCTTTACTTTCAAAAGAAATGTATTCAAGGTGCTTATGTTTAAGATAGAATAGAGTCCTCCTGTCTTTCTGGGAATCAGGAAATGCTAGGCAAAAAAATCCCCATCCTTTCTCCTGCAGTGGAACAAGTTTGACTGCTTTGGTCTGCAAGAGGAAGGAGAGCTTCAGATGCAGCATATTCTGGAAGATGAAAGCTGCACCAAGAGCCTCTTGGAGGGATTTCTAACAAATTTATTTATTTATTTATTTTTTGTTTTTTATATACCGATCTTCTTACATTGTATGCAAATCAAATCGGTTTACAGAGAACAATTAAACTAGCTTGGTAGCATTACATATAATGCTTTTAAGTAACAAATAAATATAAGAAAACATATAAAAACAATAAATAACATGGTATTAGAAAAAATTCCTATTATACAGATGCCTTGCAAGAGGCTGATGAAGAAACCATAAAATAAATTAACTAACATGTGGAAGTATCGAACAAAATTGTGCTAGGGTGCAGGGAGGATAGGCATAGGGAGGACACGGGGGTGGAGGGAGGAGAGGGACAAATATAGTTTGTAAGTATTCTGTACAATTCAAAAGACCCAGTTGTCTTAGTTTACATAAGGCCAGTGGTTTATGAAAATGATTAGTCTTCAGATAAGGAGATCCTCCAGAATGAAAATGGAGATATGGTTTGAATTCAGTCAAAATCTGATCCCTTGTTTTGGGTGGGAAGCTGCCTGGAACTTTGGGTCTCAGTGCTTGCTTAAACTAGGGTGAAGACACTTCTGTTGGCAGAAAAATGCCTCATCAGGTAGAAGGGTCTCCTCAAGGCCCATTCAAAAACCTCCTTATAGAAGAGGGTGGATCTGAAGTGGCTGCAGGAAGGGTCTGAAGCACTTAACAATGGCCTTTAACATGAACCACTGCTACTCTGACCTTATCCATGAAGAGATTTTCTCCACTGCAGAGCACATCTGTCAACCTATCCTGCACGTTTTTTTGGGTTTTTTGGGGGGGGGGTTTTGACCCAGCAGTTTCCACCTACTTCTTTCTTCTTCTAGATCAACTGGAACCAGGGCTAACATTTGGCATCATAAGTTTTCACTCCCAACCATGTGGGGATTTTTCCCCTATTTTATATCCCCTTCCAACTTCTGTTTAGTCCAATTATTGAAGTGATGGTCCTGGGCCAGGGGCCATACAACAGGGATCACTGCAATCAAGGATCCTGAATCCAGCCACTAGGTGTCACTTTAGACAACCACTACTCCCTTCCCCATGAGCAGTAAACACTGCCTCCACAGTATTTCCAGCTCCAATAGACCTAGGAAGCGGAAGACCAAACCAAAGGATCAATCTCGGGACCTTCTGCATGGCAGTGCATAGCACATATCAACTGAGCTTTTGTTCTCATTTCAGATGCTTATAACCATGAGAATGTGCAAGCATCAACAGTCATGGCAGAAGCTATTGATGCTGTATCGAAGTCCATGATAGGTAGACCTGACTACATTTCCCTATTCCTCTCCCAAATCTATTAATCAAACAAATCTTCTTGCTTCACCTGAAGAAAAAATGTAAAGAATGTTTTTTTGCCCCCTCCCAGTATGGAGTATATATATTGGGCCATAAAGATCTGGTAAGAAACTAAGTGGAAACTAAGCATAGTGTTCTCATAGAATTTCTGCCCCCAAATATCAAGGATGTGAGAGTACGTCCCTTGGGTACCAAGGAATGATTCCTAGACTTCTTGACATTTTTGCAAACTGATGCAATCAAAACTGATTGGTGTAGAAGCTAGTTGCCAAATGATTCCATATTTTCAGGACAGGTTAATCCAGTCCTGGGTTTTACCCCACTGTCCACTTGGACTTGTAGTCTTGCTTTTCTCAGGGAAATCAATAAGGACACAAGTACTACAAGTCCATGCAGGCAGTGGGGTAAAACATGGACTAGATATCCTGAAAATATGGAATCAGTTGTCAACCTTAATGGTAGCTAGGGATTTTCAAATCTGGCAGCCTTCTGGTCACAATACTTTTGTGTTCCCTTCTTGCTAACTGGGGGGTACAGATAAGAATGGGGGAGACCTATCAAATGACCTGCTGGATGGGCATTGTCACCAGCTCCTTGGAGCACCAAGGTATTTTAAAACACAAACATTGGTACCCAAGGCTCTTTCTACCTCCAACTCAAATAGCATGGTTTTTGCCATAGCCTGTATGAAATCTGAACAGGAGAGATCCTCAGGGAGTTTTTAAATCTAGCCTGTGGAACAGAAGGATCTGAAGGGAGGCCTATTGATATTTCCTAATCAGAGAAAACCACAAACCCATAAAAATAATCCCAGGGCTCCTCAGACTCCAATTCTGAAAGCACAACTGGTAGGAGTCAGATTATACACTGACCTGCTGGCCATGCCTACTGTAGGATTTACAGATGACTAGTATGGCTGAGGTTCTGAGGCACTACGGGGCATCAAGGAAGCTTCCCTCGCCAATGCATCCAGCAATTTGGTGCAGTCCGCATTATTGCCAATGCACTACCTTGAGACAATGTAAATGATTTGATGGCAGTTAATGCTCTGAAGGCTTCAAGGACAAACTACCATCATTTGCACTCCTGCTGAAGCATCAGAGCAAGGCAGATGGCAAGAGAGTGCCTCCAAAATGCTTCTGACCAGTTCATCCTCAAATATTGCTAACAACAAAACTGCATGGCTTCAGTAGGAGGGGGTTTACCTTCCTAGGTGTTGGGGCAAAATGACTGACTGACCTCAAGCCAGCAGACTGCTTGGGCAAGGAGCTAGGGTTCCACCCTTGAGCTATTAAGTGGCTCTCAACAACTGAAAATGAGCAGGCCTAAAGGAGTTGCTAGAAGTCTGATGCCTATTCCTGCAACCTCACCTTTAGGACCAGATTAGTCCTTGGGGCTTCTAAAAGAGTGCTGGCATGGCGGGAAGGCATTTCTATCAATCTGAGGACTAGAAGGCCAAATCAAGAGGAGCCTTATGAAGTCTGAATTTAGAAGTAACTAGGTTTGTGCCTGTACAAGCAAAGTTTGTAAGTACTGTGTAAATTGGATAACCTGACCTGGACCAGATTTGTACTGTGATTATTGTATTTGAATCTGATTCATTTGTTTGATCCTAAATCCCTGTTTAACCATGAAGAAAAGAAACCTGTTGTCTTTGTTTAAATCCTACAAAGTGCAAGCCAAGACATTCTTGCATTTCATTTATGTGCTTACACTAGCCTGGAATTCAGAAAAGAGTATGGCTTATGCTTGCAGATGCCTCAAACGGGGAACTATTGGAAGTTGAATTTCAGAACCATTTAGACTGACAGTCCAATACTGGCTCTGGAGGATAAGTAGCCTTCTTGACCAGGCTGCTTGAGAGAATCAGTATATATTGAGGCAGCCAGCACGTCTCTGCTCCTGGCATTATGCATTAATGCAAGCGTTGTCAACAATTCTTGGCATTCGCCCAATGCTTAACATCAGAGGCAACTGGTGGCAGATATGTTGCAGAACCCTCTGCATGTACTGGATGGAATGAATAAGAAGTGTCCCAAATCTATCATCATTGAACCCCAAAGAACAGTGCTCCTCCAATGTTCATGCATAGCCAGTGGATAATGCAGCTCCTGGGTCCACTGAAACCAATACCAATGTTGTTGGGGGGGGGGGGGGGGAGGGGAGGGAAAGTTTAACTTTGAGGCCAAGCCAAAGACATATTTTCTGCAGAGCTTCAACACCCCAGAGTATATCTTTTGACAAGTATCACAACCAAGGACATTCCTACCAAGGCAATAGCTGCAGTCAACATGAAGGTCTGCGACAGACTTGTTTTTTGACTGATTTATATTCCACTTTTCAAGCACTTTAAAGTGCATTACATTCAGGTATTGCAGATATTATGCAACTGTAGCATGCACATTTTTCAAACCTCCTAGCATTCTCATACCATAGGAAAAACAGATGATGCAAAATTTAACAACAAAGACAAAACACTCCAACCAATGCTAACAGTCACACAAAGATCTAAATGCAAAAGAAAACAAAAGAAACTTAAAAACTGCCAAAGGACCTAACTAGAGAGTAACAGTACAGAGAGTAGTCAAAAGATGGATTACTGCAAAAGACCCATATGACTGAAAGACTGAAAACAAAACCAGTGAAAATCAATGAAGAAAACACATCTGTAGAAAACTATGGACAAAAATGATCAGAGGGCGGGCCCCACATAACTACAATGATGCAGATTGTCTAAAACATGCTCAGTAAGAGCATGTAAAAGCTCTAAAAGCTTCGGAGAATTATTCCATCCCCAGGCTCAGTTGATGTCATCACCCACTTGTGGAGAATGCTATCCTGCTTGACCTCAGAGAATAATACATACATACTATGGGGCCGATGCAATACAGTGCGCTCAGCCGAGTGCACTGTTTAACCAGCAGTTGGATGCAGGTTGTATAGGAGCTACCTAATCCCCGTATGCAATAAGAGGATTAGCGCCTCCACAATGTGTGTCCAACGCGGGGTGAAACCAATAGCGCTTATCATATGCAAATGCATGTGAATGAGGCTATTACCTATTCACTCCAAATGCAAAAAAAAATAATGTGCAGCTGAGATGCACAATTTTGTGCTCAGAAATTAACACCTGCCCAGAGCGATATTAAGAAGGAGGAACAAAATCTTTAAATAAAAAACAAAATTGCCAGCAGTCAGGTTCAGGACATATTAACTGCATCGGCCCCTACACTAGCACTAGATGGGATCACTATAAACTATCTCCCTTGCTCCTGGAACATGCTTCTCTTACATAGCTGTGGGAATAAAATACAATAAAATCCACTGGGATAATGACCCTGGATCTCAGATCTTTCATCCCATAAATTGAAAAGATGGTAATTCTAATCTCGCTAACTGATCACTCAGATTTCAACTACTCAAATGCAAAAACTAATGATTACTTATTTTGTGTAACTATAAAAAGTGCCAATATTGCAAAATTGTATTTTTCTGTAACTGTGCAGTAGTAGAAAGTGTTACAACTCTTACACACTATATAACCTCATATTGGCCTTGTCACAAAAACAATAAAATCTCTCCACTGGCATGTTTATAAGCCCTTTTAACTGCCAACAGGATATCCCCCTGTTCCATAAAACTGGTCATAATTTGTGCATGAGCTTTGAATTAAAAAGTGCTCAAGCAAAAAAGGCATAGATGCAAAACATCCTACAAATAGTTTTCCTTCAACCAACATGGGTGACAACTGGTAAACTGTAATTAGGGGTTTCTATCTATTTCCTAAAGATAAAAAGATGAAACTGCCCATCAACAATTAAGATGGAAATATCAAAAACAAAACTTGGCTAGCAAAAAAAAAAAAAAAAAGTTTGTCATCATACTGAAATGAAACTAATCAAATTTACCAGATTCCCATCATACTACAGATCATTAATATACCTTTGCACACAATTTCACTCTGTGCTTAATTGGAAATATTGGTAACTAATATTCAAAGTCACAGACATATAGGTTTGCAATATTGGGTGTCATTGTAGTCAACCGAAGAAGGTGCAAGAATACACTTAGGCAATCCACCGTATTTCAAATATAGGTATTCTTTAATGAAAAAGTCTTTCACTCAATGTAATTGGCAACTTCACAAAGCTTGCAAGCAATGTTTATATGAGTCCCCCGACACGGGTCCGTGTTTCGCTTTGTCGCTGCATCGGGAGGGACCACAAATATATATTTCAATCTTTAAAACCAATCCAGGAGCGCTCCCAACAGGGGATCCCTGTTGGGACGTTGTGAACTGCTCCCGTGGAAGAGTTTCTTTAGGATTCAATAATAATTCATATTAAGCACTTTAAGTTAATAACGTGTGGTGAACTAATAAAAGGAAATAGATGGGTTTTAATGGGTGGGGAGTGTATGTGGATGAATGAATGTAGTGGGTATATGGTTTTAGATGTGATTATATTGCTGCTAAATAAGTTTGGATATTTATGTATATCAAGTTGCACATGTCTTTGTATTACTGTATGGCTATTATAAACATCAATGGATGTAATTAATAAAATGATAAAAAATGACTTGTATGCATTAATAGCTGTTAAGTAGTAATATTGACAATTAAATTGTTATAAGATTACAGTAAATTGTGAGTGTTAATGTTATATATAAAAAATCATTTCATGGGGTTCCCTATGTATGTTGTGTTGTGAAGAGTAGGGAGTCCGTACTCTCTCAAAATTGTGATTACCATATTCACTATGAACAGTTAGCGCAGTAAGCACAATTCTGAGATATCAATCTGTGAGTTTTTGAGGTGACTGCAGGAATACACAAACTAAGCACTTTTGTAGCTCACTTTTTCTTATTTGTTGTTACATGGTTACTTTTCACTTCCTTATGTAGCTCATTTTTTAGAACAACCTCAAGCAGTTACCTTTGGTATTTTATAACTTTCGAGGTTTTCAATAAATATTTGTTTAAAAATCAAGTTCTGTACACAAAGGAAAAAAAATCACTAAAAAAGTTTCCAAACATCAGCAGATTATTAGCCTATCAATCATAATTCATTGATATTATATAACAAGTGTTTCTCTATGACATCACTGCACAATTATATGGAATATATGATCCATATTTGCCAATTAGGCATTGTTGGCGATATAAACAGCAAGGTCTTTCAATACAGGTATCATGTGACGTAAACTTGACAATTGTTTACATTAAGAATATGTAATTTATAAATCTGTTATTTAAAAACTATACTGTATGCTACTTAACAGTTGAATGTCACTAAGAACCATTTGTCATTTAATCACAATGGATAAGGATATAAAGATTTTATAGGAAACATTTTAACCATTTATGATATGAGAACATAAAGTCCATAATTAAATTTCCTGAAATTTGTATAAACATTAGACTTATGTTAATCACTTTTTTTACATAATAAAATATGTAGTTCAGCATGTAACACATATTGGGGTACATTCTAATTACCACAGTTGGTAGGCAATCCTTTTGAAGCATACATACAGGTCACAGTAGACTATTAGATCCAACAAACATTTAAAAGTAACAGAAACTGAACCATGACCTCTGACTGAGAATTGTCTAAGTATTAAGCCACATACAGCATTTCATTAACCAGTCACTTCATCTCCAACCGTCAGCTTGAACATTTACTCCTTGGAAAGGTACAGTAAACAGTGAAATATTTCAGTTTTCCTCCACTACCTTCACACTACAGAAGATTACTTCAGCTTTACTTCTGAAGCATGACACAAGTTGCAGAACAGCATGAGAAAAAGTTGATAAGCAGTGCTACTTTCAGTAATTTTTTTTTTTTTAAATGAAAGTTTTGTTTACTCCAAATGGCAGCAGTCTTTGTCCTAATTGTTTATTCAAACTGCAGACTATAAATGAATGATGTGGGCAAAGGAGGCAGTAGGTGTTATTACTAAACATAGAAAAGTTCTATTTTTAAAAAAGTCTCTTGGAGTGTCTCTCAGTTTGTGGTTTCCTTGCTTTTTAAAAAAAAAAAGCATACAGACCTAAAGTGATACATACACATATTTGAAATAACAAAACGCTTAATGTCAGCAAAAGTTACATTTTTGAGCATGGTTTTAAAAAAAAAGTATAACTATTGCTAAATTACATATCAGATATAGTATACAGTTCTGACAATATCAAATTCTTCTCCAAGATCCATTTAAAACTTTGCAATTTTGCCATTCCCATCCATTATCCGTTATAAATAACCATGGAATTGGCAACACAGATAAAACAAACAAAAATTGGAGGCTGCATTCTACTAAACATTTAGAAACACAAAAGTAGTGATTAAGAGAGCATTTCTAGTCTATACAGACCATGCAAACCAATAGAGTTAAGTTAGCAGTGAATTCCCTTCCTGGAGCAGAAATGTTTTCTTGCAACACATCAGCTGAATGAAAACTGAAGGTTATTCTATATAGTAATCCCAGGTTATACAAGGTGATCTGAATTCACATTTGTGATGGTTTCTCAGCCTCTTTTTACCTTAGATCAAACAAGGTCCAAGATTGAGGACCTGTACAATATATGAGAGTATTACTACCCTGACACCATATACCCCCTGTGCATACAAAATCATCTGGACTGGCCAGTTTCAGATTCTGACTGCTTCCTAACACAGGAGATATGATAAAATTTGTTCTTATCTGATAATTTTCTTTCCTCAACATAGAAATAACGGCAGAAGACCACCAAACTGCCCATCCAGTCTGCCCAGCAAGCTTTCACACTTTTTTTCTCATACTTATCTGTTACTCTTGGCCCCCATCAGCAACCCCATGGTTCCAGTTTCCCTACACCCCCCACCATCGATGTAGAGAGCAGTGCTGGAGCTGCATCCAAGCGAAGCATCCAGCTCAATTGGTCAGGGGTAGCAACTGCTGCAATAAACAAGTTACTCCCACGCTTATTTGTTTACCCAGCCTGTGCCATTCAGTCCTTGTTGTTGTCTGAATATAATTCCTCTTTTCTTTATTCCCCCTGCCGTTGAAGCAGTGCGTTGCACTGGATATGTATTCCCAGTGAAATATCAGGCTTAATTGATTCAGGGTAGTAACCGCCATAACAAGCAAGCTACTCCCATAATTATTTGTTTGCCCAGACTATGTAATTCATTCCTTGTTGGTTGTTGCCTGAATATAAATCCTCTTTTCCTCTTTCCCCCCTGCCATTGAAGCAGAGAGATATGCTCTGAAAGTGAAGTATCAGTCTTTCCCCCCTGCCGTTGAAGGAGAGAGCTATGTTGGATATGCATTGAAGTGAAGTATCAGACTTATTTGGTTTGGGGTAGTAACCACTGCAACAAGCAAGCTACTCCCTGGTTTTTTGTGAATGCAAATCCTTTTTTTTTCCATATTTCCTCTTGCCGTTGAAGCATAGAGCAATGCTGGAGTTGCATTGACAGTGAGTATGTTTATTGAATAAGGGTATTAATCTCTAGGTAGTAGCCTTAATTCCCGCAAACTACCCCCATGCCTCTTCTCTTCATTCACATCCTTTAGACTTTATGGATCCATCCTTTCACTTTCCCCACTCCTCAACTGCTCGATACACAAAGCACATCTCCTTCATTCTCAGCCCATAAGAGGGGAGTGACTGTAAGCCCTTGCCAGTAGCCTTCTGTGAAAGCAACTGGATAAGGACCCTCTTTCTCACCCCTCACCCCTTTTTTTCTTTTTGGATCCCTCAAACTTATCCCCACTCCCAAGGGAGGACAAAGAGGGGACAGAAAAGAGAAAAGAGAAAGACAGAGAGACTAATTATCTTGAGTGTCTGTGCTTCCTGGTGGGGCCTAGACTTGCCTAACAGGTTCCAAAGAAAATTATTATGCAAGAACAAATTTCACCTTCCTTTTCTTCCTGCTAGACCAATCCTTACAGTTGGGAGTTGACAGGGCTGCCTTAAGGACCCCCCCCCCCCCCAACCTGAAAGCCACGAGCACAGGGATGACCAGGTGGTGGGCTTACTGATTCAACTGAGGAAACAGACTATGCTTCTGCTCAAAATGATGCCTGCACCCTTGAATAGTGCATATGTGTGGAACGCCACTGAGGGTTGCCTATCACTGAGTATATAGGCTAAGGTGATTGCTTCCTCGATCCATCTAGCTAATATGGCTTTGGAAGCTGTTTCTACTTTACACAGACCTCTGAACAGAACAAACAACCAGTCTGACCTCCTGAAAGGTTTTTGTCACCTTGAGGTACCTTAGTAACACCCAATGCACATCCAGGAGGTGCAGTCTTTCGTTCTTACCCTTATCTGCTCTTTTTCTAAAAGTTGGCAGCAATACAGTCTGCTTCAAATGAGAGAGAGAGACCACTTTTAGAAGGAATGAGAGTACCGGTCAGAAGGTTACTGACTGAGGAAAAATTACTAGAGGTCTACAAAATCATGAAAGGATTTGAACGCATAAACGTGAATCAGTTATTTGCTCTTTCGGATAATACAAGGACTGGGTGGCACTCCATGAAGTTAGTAAGTAGCTCATTTAAAACAAATCAGAGCAAATTTTTTTTCACTCAACACATAATTAAGCTCTGGAATTCATTGCCAAAGGATGTGGTTACAGCAGTTAGTATAGCTGGGTTTAAAAAAGGTTTGGATAAGTTCTTAGAGCAGAAGTCCATAAACTGCTTTTAAGTAATAAGGATTAGTAGCTTGGGATCTATTCATTTAATGTTTGGATTCTTGCCAGGTACTTGCGACTTGGTTGGCCACTACTGCACACAAGATACTGGGCTTGATAGACCCTTGGTCTGACCTAGTATGGCATATCTTATGTTCTTATGTTGTACTAAGTAGGATTCTCTGCATAAAAAGCCTGTAACTCCAAAATGCACCTAGCAGAGCAGATTGCTTCAGAAAAGGAGTTTTTAAATGATTTGAAGGGTGCTCCTACTAGTGCCCTGAGAAGCAAGCTGAGTTCCCACTGAGGAAAAAAATCGGTTTGAAGGATGGTCATATATGCTTCACCCTTTTTAAAAAGCACACTACACCTGGATACAATGCTACCTCGTACCTTTAATGCAGCCCCCATAGCAGGATATGACTGCAACTTGCACCTTCAGTGAATTCAGTGCTAAGCCTTTGTCCAGGCCCTTCTATAAATTAGTTTAGGATTCATAGGATGTCCGACTTGCATGGGAAGTTTTATGCTCCCAGCAGTAAGTTTGAAATCGCCTCCTCACTTGAATATATGCTAAATGAGACTGAACTCCCTTTCACGAGCCAGGCCATTAGACAAAATGCGGATTGGTTTCCTTATTGGCATAATGCAATATAGCAAATCTAAAAACTATATACAAAAAACAAAGAAAACAGGATAGTAAAAAATTAAAATTAAGCAAAATGTCCTTTTAAAAAAAAAAAAAAGCATACTAAAAGTCAGACACCTTTTCAATTAATCAAAAACCTGCTTAAACAGGAAAGACTTGAACAGCTTCCTAAATTGACAGAATTGTTTTCAATTCTGAGATCAAGGGAGCATTTGTGGAATGGAGAGAAATGAGAAGAGATAAACATAAGAGGAAAGAGAGCAAAAAAAACCACAAAAATTATTAATGCAAGCAAAAAATGGCTAAAATCTCCCAAAAAGTGACAGAGCAAAATAAACAAAAGTAACAAACAGCACAAAGGAAAAAAATGCAAAATAAAAAGAACATATTTATTCTTGGCTCCTAAAAATCTTGGTTGGCACCAAATTTTCTAAATATTTTCCACCCCTGAATATATTCATTTGTTTAAAAAAAATAAGAATGAGCAAAGAAAATGGATTCATGGCTCACTACGCCAGTCTATCAGCTTCTGCTCACAGTCCTTAACACTGCTCAAAATATTTCCAACACTTCCATAGCCTTTTGACTAACTGATCCTGACAATCCAATCTGATACCTCTTGAAGATCTCAACTGTGGTGATTTTTACCCATACAACAATCTTTACATATGAATATTTCCTTCTTTCTGAAGAAAAGTCCAATTTGGTTATGAAAGCTTATGTTCTAGATCATCTTTCAACTATGCTTACTAGCTGAATGGCCCATCACAAGTGATGGGCTCACATAGCCAAAGTGTTCAATGAGGTCTTAAACTCTTTTCAGATCCCTGCCTGTACATACTTAGGAGGATATATGTACCCAGTGATATTCCCCACTGTGTCTGTGCAGCTGCTTCACTGCTGACTGTTGGGGCCTGAGCTGCCTGCATCACCAACAGATTGTCCCATGCTGCCATCTACAGGGCTGCCCGCCAGCTTCACTGAAGTTATCTCTCATGTTGCTGTTTGTTTTACTGTTGGCCTGCTTATAGCGCTATGCATGTCCATATCTAGCACAAAAAAAAAAAAAACAGAACAAGAACATACAAATGCCTTTTAAATACAAGGGAGCTGGTCCAATAAAAGCAATCAAACTTAAAAGAAATACAAGGTAAATGCTGAAACAGAGGAATGATGATCATTTTTATAACCCCATTCATATACAGAATACTGCACAAGATATATAACATGCTAACAATCTACAGACATCACACATTTCCACATAGATAATTAAGTGGCTTTCTCAAGGTCACACAGTGAGTGGTGATGATTATATAAAACACTAACACCAAGCTCAACATTTTTTCTGTTGTATTATTTTATAAAACAAAGGTAACTGCTCTAATATTAATTCCTTTCCATCTATTGTCTGTCTCTCTTACTCCTCCTGCTGGTAAATGCAAAGTCATTTTAAAAATAATTTCTTTACACTCCTCCCAGGACCAGATGTGCTAGCATTTTCCCATAGATACAAAATGGGAGAAACCCTTCAATGCAACTGGTCCCAAGGTTCTCATTTTAAAAAAGTATTTTTCCATTCTATGTCTGTGTAACAGAAAAATGTTACTGAATAAGCCCCAAGAATCAACTGTTTTAAGGGGTTTCCCATTTTCTCTATGTAAAACAAGGTTACATAAAAATATAATTTAAATACATTTCCAAAATAAACACACTTTTTTCCCATATCACCTTTGAATTTTATTGCTTGCACTATTCTGCCTCCTAATGCAAACATTAGCATTTACCATCATACTCACCCTAGCTAGATTTGGTCATAGTAATCACTAGTGGAGAGAGAGGTAGCATTTATTGATACAGATGTAAGGTCTTCTGTGGCTTTCTGGTTCTCATCATTTTTACTCTTGCTGATATACTAAATAACAAAAACAATGAGGTCCATATTCAGCTAGTATGCGACTCGGCTAGTTAGATAAACTTATCTGGCTCACTTAGCCTAATAAAAACTTACCTGGTTAACAGTATTTGTTTTCACAGCTGCACCACTGAATATATCCAAATAACTTTAAGATAGGTCTATGGGTTGACCAGATACGTTATCCCAGTTAACTCAGCTCCTCCCAGTTATGCCCCACAATGCAACTAACTTATCTGGCTAAATTCTAGTCAGCTAACTTATCTGGCTAGAATTTATCCAGAAAAGTGTCCAAATCTTCATTCAGCTGGATAACTTCAAAGTTATCCAGCTAAATGCTTTTGAATATGGATCTCAATATATTTAGCTCTAAAAAGAAGGAAAGTCTACATCTACATCATTGTTATGCTATTAAAGCTAAGACCATACTTATAAAATCAAATTGTTAAATATTGTTCAGATATGAATATGCCTTCAGTAGGTGGTACAGTCTTTGCCTATTATTCCTGATAACCTAAAATAACTTGACTGTCATTGGTAATTTTTAAGTGGTATATAAGCATGTAATACAAACTTCAAAAATACAAGCTTTAGCGTAAATTTTAAAACCCCAGCATGCGCAAATCCCGGGGTTTACAAGTGGCCGGGCCTTACGCTCGCCAGGCCAATTTTCAAACGGGCCCAGGCACGAGCGTAAACCCCGCTATGCGAGTAAGTGCTAGGGCCTGGAAAGGGGGTGGTCCGGGAGGGCAGAAAGGAGCGGGGCTGGATGCACCGGTACAGAGGCCATTTGCCACTGTGCCGGGGGAGCGCACGCCAGCAAGTTGCTTCTGCTTTGGAGGAGCAGCAACTTGAACAAAAAAAATTAGGTATGGCAAATTAGGTTTAGGGGGTGGGGTGGGAAGGAGAAGGGGAAGAGTAAGAGGAAGAGAGGCTAGGGTAGGGATTAGGGAGGGACTAGGAGAGAACTGGGGAAAGCTCCGATGCATCGCCACGCAAACCTAGCTAAAATCTACCCCCCCCCCCTTGCGCGCGTGAATTACAAAATCACGCATCCATGTGTTCACGCCGGGTAGCGCACAAACATGGATGCGCGCGTATTTTTTTTTTAATTTACCCCTTAGCTTCTAAATCTACTCAATTTTCTCAAGTCCTTTGAATTTTCAAGGACTGTGCAAATTTTTTTTTTATATATATATAAATTTCAAATGAAATACAACTAATAAGCTCATATAGAGACATAGGACAGCTAACAAATATTCAAAGGAAACCCATATTCCTTGAAGCAATAACACAAACCCTCCCACCTGAAACCATTAATTTTGGAGGGGAGGCGATGATAAAAGGAGCACATATGCAACACCATGAAGAAAAGAAATAAAAAGGCAAGCACCGGCAATATCAATGCCTGGATACTATTAACAATTCCATCAAACCAACAGGGGATCTTTGATTGTTTTCTTAAAATCTAAACACCCCATTATTCAGGAATCAAGAAAACATACTTGATATTAGCCTAAAAAAAAGTATTTACAGTGGGAAAGTAGAAATGATCTTTAGAGGAATAGCCATGTTAGTATGGTGCAGTAAAAATGACAAGAGGCAGGTGGGCACTTTAAAGACTAACAAATGTACTGAGGCATGAGCTTATGAGGATAGAGCCCACTTCAGATGCATGAAGTGGACTCTGTCCTCAAAAGCTCATGCCTCAATAAATTTGTTAGTCTATAAACGTACCACCCATCAAACAGAAATACGCAAAGTCCCGCAACTCCAGTCTCCTTGCCAAGAACAGCTTCCTTCTTTCCTGAGTAGTCTTTGTTACATCAGGGTAAATCTACACTTGCTGACCAAAAAAGGACATTTGAGCCTTCTTGAAATATAGCTTCAAAATTGAATTGATATACTGCTCAAAAATAAATTGAATAAATAATGTAGGTATCACGCATTTCAAATTTTGATTTTTTTTCTAATAAAGACAAAACATTTAAAATATATGTGAAGGTTGACATCCTCTCAGGTCCAGTATCAACTACTTCTCCAACTTTTTTTTTTTGTATTAAAGGGAAGATAGAAAGGGTTACAAATTGGAGGTACTGAACCAAAAGGCAAGCCCAAAACCTCCATAAGATATGTTTTTAAAGAGCTTGATCATAGAAAAAAAAAAAAAGAAAATTCTGGAAAGTTCAATACACAAAGATTTAAAGCTCTAGTAAAGTTCTCAAATTGTTCCATTTTCTGCTGAACTGTTTATCTTGCACCAACTTTGAATTAATAGCTTTAAAATCATTAATCTCTTTCCTCTAGAGTTTGGACTCTACTTCCCATATCAGTTACTACCCTTAACAGAAGGCATGTGGGTAACTTGCATGGAATGGAAATTACTTTTTTGAGCAACTTGCTTAGCAGACTAGAAGGACCATTTGGTCTTTATCTGCCATCATCACTATGTTAGCAAACCTGCTTATCCAAATCTGTCAGTCTTTGGAATATTATCAAGACAGTAATGGGACATGAATGTGTGGACTGAAAATCACATCATAGCTTTGCAGATAGCTTTGATGGGACTTCTTTGAGAGGAGGAAGCCATAGCTGAGTCCATAATTTTAAGTCCTACTAGAGTATAGCAGCGATTGATGCAAACAGCTATCCAACTGGATTAAGTTAATTTGGTGACTACTATTTCAAGACAGTTAGGGTCATATGAGAAAAGTTGATTAGCTTGACGATGAGGCTGAATGCGTTGCTTGTGATATGCCAAGGCCTGTTTGCAGTCCAAAGCATGGAGTATCTTTTCTTCCTCGTGTGCCTGAGGCCTTAGGAAGAAGATAGGTAGTGCAACTGACTGATTGATTTAGAACGCTGAGACTATTTTCAGCAGAAGCTTTGAGTACAAACAACTACTCTGTTGTGACAGAACTGCAGGCATGAAAGGTTGCAGAGAAGAGCCTGGAGTTTGTCTATTCTCCTGGCTGAGATGACTTTCCAAGTTAAGAAATTTAAGGAAGCTGACTCCAACAGTTCAAAAGGAGGTTTCATCAATTAAGAGAGGATCACAGTGAGATCCTACAGAACAGGTGGTTTCTGTATCAGGAGTCTGACATGCCATAGTCGTTTCATAAATCAAGATACAAGAAGATGTGAGGAGATTGGTTTGTTGTCCAACTAATTATGGTAAGCCATGAGGGTGCTCATATGTAGTTTTATTGAAGCAGTAAAGAAGCCTGAATTAGATAGGTAAACCAAGTAGTATAAAAGCTGTGAAGGCTCATATGAGAAGGGATCAGAATCAAGCTGCTGGCAACAGATGAAAAATCTTTTCAATTTAAAGGCGTAGTTCTTCCTGGTTGAAGGCTTTCTAAATGAAATTAATATGCCCTCTATCATCGATGGTAAGTAAAGATTGACAATCACAGAGCATTCAGCATCCATGTCATGAGATTGGGGACTCAGAAATTGGGATGATATAGAATCCCGTCTTAAGTCAGAAGCATAGGTTCAGACCCCAGCAATTTGGGAGGACTTGGTGAGATACGCATACAAAATTTTCCTGGGCCATGCCAGTGTTGAGGATCACCGAAATTCAAAAAACTGGTGAAGTATGTGATACAACAACCAACACTATATCAGAAAAAGAGTCACATACAGCAACGTGATCAATGGTAGGACGGGTTTACCCTCATAAGTGAGTGAATATACATATACACCCAGACCGGTGTTTCAAATCTTTTAAGCACTTTAATTTATGTGCTAGCACTCATTAGAATAATCATAGGGTATCCCAATTTCTCTTTTTTTTTAAATTAATTTTTGAGAGTCCTTTTGTTTCAAAGCACGTTGTAATATGCCGTACTTAAACACACATGGAAAAAAACTGAACTTTTTGGGGGGAAAAGGGTAAATTGTTCCTTCTTGGTTTTTGTTTTTTTTTTTTTTTTTTTAGCAAAGATGAACTTCTTTCTTAGTTTATTCCAAATCGTAAGTGGATCCTTCCAAACCCCACCTGTCATAGCAAGCTGGCACATGTCGCAGTGGCCACAAATTCCATGATGACCAATGGGCTGTGTATCAACAGACATTGGGAGCGCCACTCTTACTAAATGATTTCTAATGTTTTTACCTCTTTGAAATGAAACGAGAGGTGGTTCCTTAAATTCAGGATGTAATTGAAGCACATACCAATGTTTGTGAATGCTTTTAACAGGTGGGGTTTGGAAGGATCCACTTACCGATTTGGAATACACTAAGAAATTTTCCACTGATTGTGATTCCCACAATTGTATCTGATACAATGCCCTTGTCCTTTGTTATACATTGGTCGCACATCAAGACCCATCAGAACGCGATTGAGAGAACACAGAAGCAGACTGAATACATGCATGTGGAGGCACCAATCGTGAAACATTGTTTGGTAGCCAGTCATGAGTTCACAGATCTTCCGTGGACAATTTTAGATAAGGTCCTTGTAACCAGCAGAGGGGGAGATGTGAAATCTTTATTGAATTACAAAGATGGATCTTTAAACTTAGCTTCATTCCTACCGCGGGGGAATTCTGAGCCATCGAGTGGACATCACTCGTTTAAAGGGCCGTTTTTTCCAATCAGCTCTCTGTGTTCGACTGAGGTTGATTTTCATTGGTTGTTTTTGAGGCAATACTTAGCCTCAAATAATTCAGCTTCAACATGGCGGATTCTGCGTTATGCCGTATACTATAGGAGTTGGTTTCTCCCATTTCTAACCCGTAAGTTTTTGGATGATATATTTTGTGAAGATTGGTGGCATGAGGGTTTAACATGTTTTTGGTATACTTTTTTCAGACTCTAAGGCCCCTGAGGAAGAGTTTCTTGAAACACCAGCGGTGTCGGGTGTTTGATTGAACAAGACTGAGGAGCCGCATGTTCCAAATCTTGGAAAAGATAAGTGCACTTTTCCATATTTAAGTGGTGTTAGAAGTTCATCTTTGCTAAAAAAAAAAACAAAAAAAAACAAAAAACAAAAATCAAGAAGAAGGAACAATTTACCCTTTTCCCAAAAAAAAGTTCAGTTTTTTTTTCCATGTGTGTTTAACTACGGCATATTACAACGTGCTTTGAAACAAAAGGACTCTCAAAAATTAATTTAAAAAAAAGAGAAATTGGGATACCCTATGATTATTCTAATGAGTGCTAGCACATAAATTAAAGTGCTTAAAAGATTTGAAACACCAGTCTGGGTGTATATGTATATTCACTCACTTAGGGTAAACCCGTCCTACCATTGATCACGTTGCTGTATGTGATTCTTTTTCTGATATAGTGTTGAAGATCAGGCAGGCTCGATCTCTGAGAACTTTCTGTATTGTCATGGCAATGAGTGAAATCGATGGAAAAAAAATACGAAGCTTTGGCCCCAATCAAGAAAGCGTCTAGTGCAAGCCTGAGATCATATTTGGAATAATGTATGAGAATTGTTTTAGTTTTGCTGTGATACACACAAGTCCACTGTTAGAAGACACCAGAAGTTAAACAGTTCGTTCACTATTGACTTTTGAAGAGACCACATATGAAGTTGAAATACTCTGCTGAGTTGTTCGGCTAGAATGTTGAAAACACCTGACAAAAGTTTCTTGTAGAGTTGCCTGGTGTTGCTCCATCCAGTTCCATATCTTCAGCACTTCTCTGACAGAGAAGCCACTATCCTGTTCCCTCTACTTGTTGACAATGAACATGGCAGTTTGATGGTCTGGTTGGTATGTACCTTTTGCTGAGATGATGCATGAATGTGGTGAGACCATGCCATGTTGCTATTAGCTTCAGAAGTTTGATCAGGAAGTCCAGAAACCCTGGGAATGGAATTGTCCTACAAGGGCTCCCCAACCTTTGGTTGAGGCATCTGTTGTGAGGATGAACTAAGGAGGACACAATTAGAGTTGAGCACCTTCATGGAGTACATGTGGATGCAACCACTTCTACAAGTCCCTTATCATTGGTAATGTGATTCATATTAGAGAAGATAGTGGTTGAGTGAATTGATGCCACAAAGACTGAAGATCCTACTTGAGGTAATATATGCCAAGATGGATAGGTAGAACTAAATAGATGGGTACTGCAATATAACAAGTTCAAGAAGCCTTCTAGCCGGAGATCTCAGATTGATAAACTTCACCTGAACTAGCAAGATGATGGTTGACTTCTGATCGCTAGGTAGGAATGCGTTAAGAAGCAAGGAGTCTATGCGGCTCTGTGTGGGTTCCAGGCTGGGCGTCTCAAAGTTTTTGAGAAAACCTAAGTGCTGAAGATGATATATGGAGAACTGCTTTTGAATGTGCTGTCGTCAGCCAGACATGCCTTGTAGTACTGCTAGTACTACAAGGCATATGGTAAAAACTCTGGGAGCAGAGAAGATGCCAAAAGGAAGGACTTTACATGGGTAGTGGGACAAATTCACTTAAACCACAGGTAATGCTTATGGGCTGGGTGGATTGGGATATGAGTATAGGCATCTTTGAAATCCAGGGCACACAGGATGAGAGTTCATTTTGAATTTTTCCCACAGGATATGCTTTCTGAGAAGCCAGAGTTCCAGGATCAGTCAAAATCCTTCCAACTTACTGGGGATAAGAAAATATCTGGAACAAAAACCCTGCTCATGTTAAGATGAGGGAGATTCACCACCACTTAGTATTGCAAGAGACTGCACTTCCAAATGAGTATGAGGGAGATAAGAAGGATCTGTTCAGGGCGGCAAATAGTGTGGAAGGGGTGAGGGTTGGGAGAAATGCAAATAGTACTCATGCTGCACAATGCTGAGGACCCAAGAATCCTTGGTTATTTGACGCCACTAGTCCAAGAAATGTTTAATTTGTCCTGCTACCAGAAAGGTAAGATAGGGATTGGAAGATAGCATAAAAAACTCGGGCCTGGCTTAGGCTGGACATGTTGGGTTGTTTTGGGCTAACATCATTCCCTTTGTCTAGATCTGTGAACAATTCTGGTCGCAGCATCTCAAAAAAGATATAATTGCGATGGAGAAGGTACAGAGAAGGGCTACCAAAATGAAAAGGGGAATGGAACAGCTCCCCTATGAGGAAAGACTAAAGAGGTTAGGACTTTTCAGCTTGGAGAAGAGACGGCTGAGAGGGGATATGATAGAGGTGTTTAAAATCATGAGAGGTCTAGAACGGGTAGATGTGAATCGGTTATTTACTCTTTCGGATAATAGAAAGACTAGGGGGCACTCCATGAAGTTAGCATGTGGCACATTTAAAACTAATCGGAGAAAGTTCTTTTTTACTCAGCGCACAATTAAACTCTGGAATTTGTTGCCAGAGAATGTGGTTAGTGCAGTTAGTATAGCTGTGTTTAAAAAAGGATTGGATAAGTTGTTGGAGGAGAAGTCCATTACCTGCTATTAAGTTGACTTAGAAAATAGCCACTGCTATTACTAGTAACGGTAACATGGAATAGACTTAGTTTTTGGGTACTTGCCAGGTTTTTATGGCCTGGATTAACCACTGTTGGAAACAGGATGCTGGGCTTGATGGACCCTTGGTCTGACCCAGTATGGCATGTTCTTATGTTCAATGTTATGCTAGAAGAGGTTGAAGAGGTTATTGTTAAAAAGGTCAATACATCTGTGAATGTAAGGATAATAAGGACATCATGGTGGGGCAGGTTGTTCCAGTGCCAGGGAGAGTGATTGGACCACTGCATTTTGGTCCTTTATCTGTGAGACCATTTCTGAGTTTCTCCTGGAATAGATTGTCTCCCAAGCATGGGAGATTGGCAAGTTTTTCTTGATCATCCTCTCTGATGGAACAGATTTGTAGCCATGCAATGTGCAGATGCCTGGAAGCAGAGTAGACAGAACACAGTAGTTGTCACATCACTTCCCCAACATCTCAAAATGGCTAAGGGAGGGTATTCTGTTCAGAAGCAGATAAGTACATTTTCAACTTCCGAGGAAATCATGAACGTATTGTACCATGTAATATTGATGAATGGCAATGCATGCAAAGAGTATTGCATTCTGGAATATTCTTTTGCCAAAACCGTCCAGAAATTTATGATCTTTCCCTAGCAGAGAGCTGGAATAAATACTTGTCATCTTTGCTTTGTTCATTGCTGATTCTACTACAACATATTGAGATGGAAGATGTACTATGCCAAATCCTGGAAAGTTTTGGACTCAACTTCAGATCTAGCTTTCTAGACATGAGGAGGCAATTCCCATAGTTTTAAGAGTAATAGCAATGTCATATAATGATAATAGCACTGCTGTATTCAGAATTTTTAAAAGACCAAGGAGTTCCATCCTTGAGTACCCCAGTGCTGCTGTCAAATTTTCAATATATTTGGGCTAGGTACGGTTTTCTGAGACAGAAGCATGCTCCAGAAGGTCTGGCGGAGGGTCTGATGATATTCAAGTTGATGCTTCATTTGAGTCTGGAGGTAGTGGTTAGCTCAGCCAGGAATCCAATGATGAAAGGGAAGAATGGTCCTCTAGTTGAGGCTTCAGAGCAGCCTAGACTAGTGTGTCTGAGTGAGTGGACTCCACTCACTCAAGTGGAGGTTAGGACTGTTCAGCTTGGGGAAGACACAGCTGAGAGGGGTAAATGATAGAGGTGTTTAAAAATTATGAGAGGTCTAGAACGGGTAAATGTGAATCGGTTATTTACTCTTTCGGATAATAGAAGGACTAGGGGGCACTCCGTGAAGTTAGCATGTAGCACATTTAAAACTAATCAGAGAGTTCTTTTTCACTCAATGCGCAATTAAACTCTGGAATTTGTTGCCAGGGGATGTGGTTAGTGCATTTATTGTAGCTGGGTTTAAAAAAGGTTTGGATAAGTTCTTGGAGGAGAAGTCCATTACCTGCTATTAATCAAGTTGTCTTAGAAAATAGCCACTGCTATTACGAGCACCAGTAGAATGGGATAGACAGTTTTTGGGTAGTTACCAGGTACTTGTAGCCTGGATTGGCCACTGTTATAAACAGGATGCTGGGCTTGATGGACCCTTGGTCTGACCCAGCATGAGGTTCTAATGATGAAAACACACCCAAAGTTATGTTTGGGACTCCAGACTGAGGAATTGCTGAAGCAAGATTGGAAAAGAGAAGTGGGAGTGTGTCATCTGTCTTGCTAGGGAGGTAAAGACATTTCTCACTAACTCTGCAACCTGGTCATAGAACTGCTGTATCCTTTAGTCTGGGGTTAGTGGAGGAACATCTTCAGGACAGGTTCCTGAAGAGGTGGTGGATTCGAGGACAGTGGTACTATCAAACAGATAGGATCTAGTGTTTATATTCAAAGACCTTCAGCTACCAACCTAGGTGATGTCTAACCAATGAAGGCGCTAAGGGTACTCTTACTCCTTCTCCTGCAAATCTCGGATGGCTAGTATATTATTCTGTAGGTAGTCCTCTCGGGTCCCAGTAAGGTGATGCAAAATATTTGGGAGATGCAGAGGATTTTGAGCTCATTCTGGTCTACAGGGTCAAAGGATCAGAAATATTGTGGACCACAATTAAATGAAATGATAATGGCCTGCATTGGGTACACCGGGACATAACATGAAGAAGACATGGCCATATCGGAAGAATCAAGATGTATCAAGTGGATTGGCACAATTTGCATCGGTGTATTGTGGATGATGGTAGTGTGTGCACTGGTAGCGTACACCAATGAATCTTGCATTGGGGCATCTTGCAATTGTGGTTGGGCATCATGCTTCAGGTGCATCAAATGCATCAATTACTTCAGATGCACCAAGGTTTTGTGCTTCCAACGTATCATGCTTCAATGCAGTATAGTTGGATGCATCAGTTTTTTGATACTTTGAAGCACTATCCTGGGAAGAGGCCTGCGCTGAGAGTGCCGAAGAGGGGCAGCCCAATGCTGTCTGCATTGACACACCTTGTAAGAACATAAGGACATGCCATACTGGGTCAGAGCAAGGGTCCATCAAGCCCAGCATCCTGTTTCCAACAGTGGCCAATCCAGGCCATAAGAACCTGGCAAGTACCCAAAAACTAAGTCTATTCCATGTTACTGTTGCTAGTAACATGTGAAGATTGTGAAAATTGTTTATGCTTCAACACAGATAGGGCCGTCTCAAGGAAGTGATGCTGCTTATGCTTTGGTGGCATCCAGGCAGCTAAATTCAACTCCATGCCTGCAGACTTTGCGGAAGGAAGCATTTTAGAACAGCTCTGATTCAAAGGATTTCCCAAAGAAGCACAATGTTGCACTGCAGGAAGAAAATATACTACCACTCCTTAGAGATTTATGAAGTTCTTCCTTGCACATGGCCCTGCAGTGCTATGAGCATGAGAACATCAATTCACAGGCTTCACACATTTTCTGGTCATTGTCTGGTCCTGGACAGTAGAGCATAACGGTCATGGCTTTTTCACACAGGCAGTTTTTGAACCCACCCACCATTGACTTTTTCTTGTGGCCCAACATCCTGTGAGAGGAAAAATTTGCTTTTTTTTTGTTTTGTTTTTTTAGGTAGCACTTAAAAGCAACATTTATGTGGCTGCAGAAGCAGCGAGGCAAGCAGAATAGGATTCTGTAAGAAAAAAATTATGTTTGAGGTAAAAAAAAATAGAGAAATGAATTACATGTTCGTGCTTCAGCTTGGACAAAAAATGACTGAGGAGGCTTATAAGAAAACTCCCACACATGTTCAGTAAAGCTCAAAGCTCTACAGCTTAGAGAGACAAGTTCATTCAGTGCCGCCAAATATCATCCACACATAATGGCAAATTCAGCCTGATTATCAATGGAAAATAATGAAGGTATCTCCCCGTCTCTCATTACCTCATGGTACAAAGTGCTTCTTCAAAGCTTTCAATAAGAGTGACTTGGCCTCTTATAGAAAATGTTGATAGCTGTGAATGCCAGAATACACTGATAATGTATTACAGACCAACTACCTGTCTGCTTGAAGTTCCAAATACTTGCCTCAGTTTTCTTGTTACATTGGCCACTGGTAACTGATTTGTGAAGTGCAATTTAAATTTTAAGTGCAAAGGCAAAAGGATTATAAAATGCTATCACATGCATTAGATCCTATAATTAAGGTTATACTTTGGTTACACACATGTAAAACGGACTGTTGTATGCTAGCATGAGGATCCTAAACACAGGTTTTTATGATGTGTGATGCAGAAATGTTCTCCAAACAGACAGAGCACAAGCAATGTAGCGGATATTTTGAGAGTTATCTTTACTGTAACACTGCCAAGCAGGATGCTTAAGTTCACGTCAACTGTCTAGTACTGCCAATAGAGATTGAGAATAGTAACATAGTAAATGACAGCAGAAAAATACCCAAGTAATCCATCCAGTCTGCTGAGCAATTTCTAATTTTAATGTAATAACTGTCACTCTGTGCAGGTTTCCCCCCCAAACAAAAGTGTTACACAATTTCTCCATTTCCATCCTTTAGCTACTAGATATCATCTATGTGTATCGCACGACCTACTGAATTCCATTACCATTCTGGTGTTCACCACCTCTTCCTGGAAAGCATTCCTTGCATTTATCACCTTTTTTGTGAAGAAATATTTCCTGATGTTGTTCTTAGTCTAACTCCTGGAGTTTCATATCATTATCCCTAGTTCTACAGCTTTCTCTCCATTAGAAAAGGTTTGATTCTTGAGCATCATCAATACCTTTCAGGTATTTAAAAATCTCTATCATATCTCCTCTCAGGTATTCATATTTAGGTCCTTCAATCTCATCTCTCAAGTCTTTCAGTGCAAACCCCACACCATTTTGGTTGCCTTTCTCTGGACCGCTACCATTCTGTTTTTGTTTTTTTGAGATATGGTCTCCAGAATTGAACATAGTACTTCAGGTGTACAGAGGCATCTCCACCTGCTTTCTCCTGCTGATTATTCCTCTATCTGCAGTCCAGCATCCCTCTGGCCTTATCCACCACTTTATCACATTTCTTCACTGTCTTCAGATCATCAGACACCATCGCTCTGAGGTCTCTTTCCTGGTGTGCGCACATCTGTCTTTTGCCCCCATCACATACAGCTCTTTTGAATTTCTGTACCCCAAATACTTGATTCTGCATTTCTTGGCACTAAATCCAAGTTGCCAAACCTTTTCACCATACCTCGAACTTCTAGATCATTTCTCATTCTCTCTACTCCTTCAGTTATATCTACTGTCATCCATAAAGACACTTTTCCTTCAAACCCTTCTGCAATATCGCTCACAAAAATCTTCTGTCCCTGCCCTGTGTGGAGCTGAAATATCTGCCACCTATTCTGGCAACCCTTGCCAGTACAGGGGCAGCACAGAGTTTAATCTGAGAGATGGTCCCTCCTTCCTCCCCCCACACCTGCAACCTGCAATGGCTTGGAGGGGATTTAAAGCGGGCAAATGGGCTGAAAAGAAAATAAATGGACCAGGAAGTGTTTTCATTTCTCACATCCCCTTCACTCTTCCATCTCCTACAAAATACAATCTTTCAGCAAGTAGAAAGCACTATTTTAAAAGATATTGGCAAAAAAGCAAAAAAATGGAAATCCTACCCCAATGAATACTTTAAAAGGTGCTTTTTTCATTTGCTGAACATTAAAATACTTGGAAAACAGAGCTTCGAAATGTTCTTTCTGTGATGTTTGTTTCAAAAAGAGGCCTTTTGTCTTTGCTATCAATTCTGTATTACTCCATTCTGCTAGTAGTTGCTGAACTGGGGTGTAGCTAGACACTGGCACATGCCCCATTTCAATTTGACACTGCCCTGAATTCAGGGCAACTCTGTATCAATGTCAAGTCAGAAAGCACTTTCCAGCATGCCTTCCTGTCAGGAGGAGAGAGCAGAAATTCTTAACTGCATTTACCACCTCCTCTGTTGGCTTCAATCTGAAGTCTGAACCACAAGGGTTCCTGTCCAGAGTCTTGAGTGCCCAACCAGTACTGTGTCAGACTTCAGATTCAAGCTGGCATCCAGTCTTATCCTTTTCTCTTTCTCCCAGTCTCACCACCTTTCCTTCTCTCCTGCTTTTTGCAGTATTCCCTCCAATCTTTCGTTACTCTTCCCCCCAACCTAAGCTTCCAACTTCTCATTACCATCATGGAAATAGGCCAGCCCAATGGGAGAAAAGAAGCAGCAGCAGTTGCTGGACCAGCCTGGCAAAATAAGAGAAGCAGCAACTGTAAAGCTAGGTTAGTTGAGAAAGAAGCAGCAGCTACCAGGTCAGCCATGTAGGGAAAGAGAAGTTACAGCCATGGACAAGGAAACGGGAAACAGAGCATCAGCAGAGTGGAAGATAGGAGTATATTCTGTCACAATTCTGAGAGAAGAAAAATTCTGTAGCAGTTGCTATGGCATCATGACAAAATGGGGACCTTGATTAC
Organism: Rhinatrema bivittatum; assembly: GCF_901001135.1. Classification (NCBI taxonomy): domain Eukaryota; kingdom Metazoa; phylum Chordata; class Amphibia; order Gymnophiona; family Rhinatrematidae; genus Rhinatrema; species Rhinatrema bivittatum. The sequence goes on along the minus strand of NC_042620.1, from coordinate 199,408,264 downwards.
AAGAAAGCAACACCAAAAATATCTGGAAAACATGACAAATGTAAAAGGCTGGAAAGTTATTTTTAAATGAAGCAACTTCTAAACAGAGAATATCTTTATAGCTCCTCTTCTGGCAGTGGACTTGGAAAGCAGGAGTTAACGGAGCCCAAGTTGACTCCTTTCTATCTGTCCCACAGCCCCTGGGTGTTGAGTTTTTAACATAGGGGAGGAATACACCTCAAAGCCCAAAGGTGTGGGATGACATTCTCTCTCCTGGGGCCTTCTCTCTTCACTGTATGCAGGAGGGATGTGAGTGCCAACAAAATACTCTGGACTCTCAGGATAGGTGTCAAATCAAAACTTTACTGCAGAAGTTTGTCAAAAGCAATTTGTGGAACTATACACATCTGTTCTTGGCACAACAGGTTATCACAGTTCTCCAACTTTCCTTATTTGTGCAAAAATCCCTCAAATCGATAGGCCAGGGAAAAACTTACCCTCCAGGGCTTGAAAAGCAAGACTTCCCAGATAAGACAGGGGTATCCTAGTTATGGGCAGAAATCTCCTTCCAAAATACTGGCAGATAAAACAGGGTCTCGGCACTGCACGGCTCCCAAAGGTACCTCTTCTCTCAGGGTGAAGACTCTAGGTGGGAGCCTCCAACGTATCAAAAAGTTCTTACACACAGTTCTCTTTCTCCAGATGAGCCAGGATCTTTTGAATGAAAAGTCCAGACAGTAGGGAACAATTGGCTTTTGCAATTCCCTCCCCTCAGGGAAGGCAGCAAAAATCTTCCTCTCAGATCCAAAAAACAAAGTCCTTACTCAAATGTCTAAAATCTGGAATTTTCTTGCAGTAGACCACCAGTCACCACACACAGGTTGTAAGGAAGAGAGCAGGCAGAGTCTTCCTTACCACGGCTACCCCAGAACTGGAACTTTCCCGCAATCTCCTCTTAGGCCAAGAATCAGGGGTCTCACCAGAAACTCCAAAAACTCAGCAAAAGCGCAGGGCCACAATACCTCAGACATATCCAAACATTTAAGAAACTCCTCAAAACATGGCTATTCAGACAAGCCTTCCCGGAACCCCCAGACCATTTGGACACCGGTTAAAAAACATTACAGGTCATAATTGGTATCCATGATCCCTCCTTCTTCTATATCTTAGCCTGTTCCTCTCCTTTCGTCCTAACAGCTCTTCCTCTCCTTCCCCCCCCCCCCCCCATCTTCTCTCTACCCTTTCCCTTGTCTCTCTCTTACACCCGGTGTCATCTACGCCAAAGTATCCCGAACTACTCTACTTCGGTATGAAAGTTAAGATTTCGGATTATGTGAATGTTTACTATGAATGTTTTAAAGTTATCTTGCAAATGTTCTTTAGTATCCCTTTATGCTTTATCCGTATCTGTCCATATGTTTGCATATTTTATGATATTGTTATTGCTTTATGTTAGCGAATGTTCTATTGTATTTTATTCTATCAGACGCTTTGTTTTAATGTAACGCCATTGCCGCGAATGTTCTGTTGTATTGTAAACCGATATGATTTGTATATTATACAAGAATGTCGGTATATAAGAATCCAAAATAAATAAATAAATATCCAACCAGATAGGTCTTATACTGGGAGGGGTAAGTTGATCTCCTTTCTTTGATCACAGACAGTGAGACCTTGTCCCTGGAGTAGGAAAAAGTTCCAACAATAAAAAGCTCCTACTTCCACTCAACACCAAATCAAATTTGCACTGTCACACTGATCTATGACGCAACCTGCTTTTATAGAGGCAGGGGAAGGCTGAACATTCCAGCAGCCTCAGTAGAGGTGCTATTCTGAAAATGGTGCACACCTCCCTCTACCGCCTAAATACTAGTCCTAGCTCAAAGGTTTGGATCTCGAGGCAAGTTACACTCAGATACTATATGTATTTCCCTATCCCCAGACAGCTTACAATCTAAGTTTATTCCTGAGGCAATGGAGGGTTAAGTGATGACCAAAAATCACAAGAAGCATCAGTTGGATTTGAAAGTTGGTTTACTTGTTTTTCAGCCCATGGCTCTAATCACTAAGCTGCTCCTAGTAGAATGTAATATTGTAACAGCCTTCATAAGTTTAGTAGGCAAATACAAGCATAAGTTACACCAATTTTTAAAAGCAAATTTATACATGTAATTTTACTTTGAAAATTATCCCATCCAAAACTACCCACACAGATTTTCTCCTGCTAATTTGTATGCAGAACATTTTTGCCAAATTTAGCTACATAATTTTCAAAATAGAAAAGTGTGAATGTAAGTGCTAACCCTGCCTCAACTCAGTCCCCGGGAATGTGTCTGCTCAATCCAGATCAATTTATGCACACACAAAGCTTATGCACATAAGATTAAGGATGGTGATAAAATATCTTCCTCATGGTTCTCAGATGTTGAGAAGGATGAAGCAAACAGGAAGACTGTTAAGAGGGACACTGGTGAAATTTTAGGACAAAGAGACAGGATAATACAGCAAGACAATATGCCACAGTATAAAGCTACAGCGAGGGCAGCAAAGTGTTCTTTCTTGGATGATGCTATTAAAACAGCTAACAATCAACCAAGAGAATTATTTGGGATAGTAAGGCATTGGATTACTTTGGGGGGGGGGGGGGGGGGGAGGGAATTAAAAAAAAAAAAAAAAAAAGGGATGCATTGATCCCAAGTATGGGGTTATGTAATGCGTTTGCCAGACATTTTGAGGAAAATAGTAAACCAAAAATAAATAAAACCATCATCATATGCCCTAGGCAATACAAACATTAAAATACTGACCACATTTGGAGGCGAGAAGAGCTTTACCTGGTTTGCTGAGGCGAAAAGTTTTATTTCCTGGACTTATTTCCGTTTGCCTTTACTAACTATACCAACTACCTTGAGAGCCGAGATCCGGGGGTAGACAGGAGTCTGCCCCGACGGTTTTCGAGAGGGAGCCAACCAACAACGTTTTCGTCATTAGGAGGGGCCAGAAGGGAGGTATTAACGGCCCTCCTAGGGCACGCAGCTGCCGAGGGCGTGCGGCTTTGACTGGCTTCGACTGGATTTGCCTGGGATTGCCTGGACGTATCGATTTATCATTCTACTCTGAGAAACAAATTGGATTTGGTTCTAGCCTCAGGTAGGCTAAAAAAGTTTTACTTATAATAATTCTCCTTGTCCTTCGCAAGAGAAATATATTTGAAAATAGTAAGGATACTTCTGCCTCTAAAGGTTCTAGCTCTTTATTTTGCCTCTTAAATTACCGTAATTAATATGCCTCATACTAAGAGGAAGGCCAAAATAAAGCCTTCCTCTAGTACTCCGATTGCAGAGCTGGGACAGAGGACTGTTGCAGAATGGTTGAATTCCCCTCAGATGACTCCTGTTGAGGGGACCGCTAAAGGGACAGACTTGGAGCAAAATCTGCCCCTATTGGCCGAGGGCATCTCGTTAAGTCCAGGAGCACCAGATATTCCATCACCACCTGGTAAGGAGGAGGAGATACCCCACAGCTTACCAGATACTCCCCAGGGTGACTCAGAGTATGGAAGAAATCAGTGGAATTACAGGGGGAACGAAAGAGTTATTAAAGAAAAAGAGTTTATCATCAGTAACATCGATACAAGATTTTGAACGAGTTGATAACTCTTTAAACGCTCAAAATGTTCATCAAGGAAGTGAAAGGAAAAAGAAAGAGAAAAACACTCAAGAAGAATAGTTAGACCTGTAACCATAACAATGGAAACCTATGGAACTACTTGGTAAAATTGGACTCCTCTATTAAAAGCTTAACAGAGGCAGTAAATGAAACTAACACAGTAGTTAAAAGTAATTCTGAAGCATTGATAACCCAGCAAAAGCAAATTAATGATGTAGAACAACGTTTATTGTGAGTTGAGAAAATACAAGTACAACAAATAAAAACTGAGGGTGAAATACAAAGGAAAATTGAAAACATGGAAAATTATTCTCATATTACATTTGAGGATTATCAATTTTCATATTACAGGAAAGATGAATCCTATAGAATTATTTAGATCCTATGTTATTCAAATACTAAAAATACCAGAACAGTTTATGCCTACAACTGTTAAAGCTTTTTACACTAATACTTCAATGAAGATGAATGAACAGGCACAAATTGTAATGGATAATAAGGAATTGGAAACTCAAAAACCTAATGCTGAGTTGTCAATAGATGTCAGATTTTCTTGTGAAATCACAAGGTGAGTTGCTTATTGAAAAAAGGGGTATTATGTTGGTAACATTTGCATTTGTCTCAGATAGAGACAGGTCAAAAACTTTTTATGGTTACAAGATATGGATTTATCCAGACCTTGTTAAAACCACACAGCTTAGGAGGAAGAAATTCCTTACTTTAAGGCATAATGTAATTGAAAAGGGCGGACAATTTATATTCCGGTACCCCTGCAAGTATGCAATTAAGTTAAACGGGCAGAACTGACCCAGAACATCTTAGAGCACTGCTGGGAGTTGAAAGAATGTGGATTAATGAAAAATAAGGGAATTAACTTACTTTTTTCATATTTTTATTTTTCTTAGTAAATAACACTCTTGATTGATATGCTTCTCTGATTTTCTTGAAAAAAATGCAGAAAATGTAAAGGAAAAGGTATAACTTAAAAACTTGGCTCTTCAGAGAAGCTTATACATAATGTCCTCCTACTCCTTAAACAGCCATCCTACCCAATCAGCCTCCCTCTCCTTCTCCTCAAAGAGCCTTCCAACCTCAAATAGCCACCCTCTCCCCCCCACCCCTATTCACCTTTATCTGCCTTTTCTTCTCCCTGAACATACCTAATTATACATAGATTGTATATTAATATTTGTACATAATGCACCTAATCATATATAGTTTGTAATTATACATAGTTTCTCCCAGGAGATTAGATGGGAACCAATTATACTATATGTTTACTCTTTGCCTGGTTTATTGATATATGCTTGTTCTTCCTGAATTGATTGTAAAGCCTGTTGCTAAATTATTGTTCATTGTAAACCGAGGTGATGTTTGAAACGTTCCGCAGTATATAAAAAAAACCTTTAAATAAATAACTGTTTTACCATTTCATTTTGTTTACATAAATACATATATCTGTAATTTCTAAATTGCAGGAGATGCTTATAATGTATGTTAAAAATGTAATAAAGAATTAAAAAAATACTGACCACATTTATACTCACAAATAGTTTCTATGCAAAGATTTTATATACAAATATTCATATGGGAAAAAATAACACAAAGTGAACAAGAGTTTCACAGAAGTTTTTCAGCTCATGCCTGCTGTGCTATGCACCTCAAATGGATCTAGCTAAAGTCAGTTTATGAGTGACTCTGAAGCTTAACATGACTGAATTGTCAAAAATATCAACACATCCATGACTGTGTGGAATCTATTGTTAGAGAAGGTGGTCAATGCATTTGGCAGAGCAGAGTTTAAAAGGAGTTTAGACAAATTCCTAGAGGAAAAGCCCATAAGTATTAGCAAGTGAATTCATGGAAACCGAATGCTTATCCCTAGGAGTGAGCAACAAGGAATTAGATCTGCTCTTTGGGATCTGCCAGGTATTTCCTAATGACCCATACTGGTCACTGTCTGAGACAGAATGCTGGGCGCAATAAACCTGTGGTCTGGCCCAGCTTGGCACATCATATGTTCTTATGTAATATGAACAGTCACATTTTCCTCAGCACTTCAATTTGCTCTCAAGTAAAACTGCTGGGCAAAGCTATTCTTTATGACCAGAAGAGGGCAGTGCCTAAAAGGCCATTGCCATCTCTTCAAAACAAAAATGTACACCATCAAGATTTTAATTTAAAAACAGAGTAAATGATTTAAAATGTTTAAAAAAATATATATACAGGTAGCATGTCATTTAACATTTTTATCCGTTTCAAAGAATGTTTGACTATTTCCTATTCTATAATAAAATAATTTTAATTAAAACAAATTGTGTTCTAGTAAATGACCCAAGAAAGACAAATGCTATGCCTTAAATATAAGAAAAACCACACCAGATTAGGATGTTTGGGATAAACACCACGTACTCTGCATCACAAACAAAATCATGAACTTGCCTTGATCTACCAATGAAAAAGTGCGAGCTAAATATACAATAAAACAGAGTTGCTTACGTGTAACAGGTGTTCTCGGAGGACAGTAGGATATCAGTTCTCACACATGGGTGACATCAACAATGGAGCCCAGCATGGAACTTTGACTATGCCTCACTGAGCATGCCCACACATGCCAATATATCAGTTATTCATATGGGGGCCCCTTCAATCTTTTACCTTAGCATATATAACTCAAGCCAAGTCCAAGGGGAGGCAGCTGGGTTTCGTGGTAACTGACATCCTGCTATACTCGAACAACACCTGTAACAGGTAAGCAACTCTATTTTCTCGGGGGACAAGCAAGATGGCAGCCCATGCACTTAGGAATACCTAGCTACAGACTGCACCAAACGAACAAAGGGGAAAAACAATGCCAAAAGGCACAACAGTAATTTTGTTGGCAACAAGACTTTTTTCCTTTTTGTTTGTTTTTAAACTTATCCTATCAGGTGCAGCCTGGAACAAAAACAATGGGCCCAAGGAGAGAGTGCAGTTTGGTTTTACATCTCAAATAAATTCCACAAGACCGACTTGCTAAACCTACTTTCGTGTCCACCATTTCTGTCTAAATAATAATGAGATTTCAATCTGTGTAGAGAAGTCCATGTCGCAGCTTTGCAGATCTCCTCCATGAGGACCAATCATAGGTGAACCACCAATGTCACCATGGCTCAGACAGAGTGAGCCTTGATATGGCTCACCAGATTCAGGCCTGCCTGGGCATAACAGAAGAAAATAGAATCTGCTAGTCACTGGATAAAGTATGTTTGGCAACAACAATCCCCAAATTTGTTGATGTCAAAAGAAACAAAAACCTGGGTAGATTTTCTATGGGCTGTAGTCCACTCCAAGTAAGTGAACAAAGCTTTCTTGCAATCCAAATAGAGTACTTGTTCACACTTGTAAGGAGCGGTGAGTTGTTAAGGCTGCTAGGGGGCATTATATCCCTTTGTCATTCCCACAGACACAAACAGAAATATCTATACACTGCACTTAGCAGATTTTCACATTTGTCACAGTAAATTGAGTATATATAAAAATTGCAACGCACATAAGAATAAGGTATAATGTAGACAAAGAAAAATACTACAAATATAATAGATGCAATAAAGTATACGCACAGAATAAGTAAATAAAAAACAGTGTGTGTATATATATATATATATATATATATATATATATATATATATATATATATATATATATATATTTTTTTTTTTTTACACAATGTAATACTAATTCTGCTTACGTCCCTGAGATCATCTCATGAATCTCAGCATTGAAGCAGTCCATCACCTAGGATACAGCACTAGAGCATGGCATGTCATTGAACGTCTTGCATTATCACCAGTACTGAGGTGCTGGTCTTGTATGACTTTCCCACCAATACTCAGCCAGCAATCATGCTGTGCACTTTTTCTCTCTCATACATTGCAATCCTAACTAGAGGGGCTCTGCCAGATGTTGGGCTCAAAAAAGGTCAGCGGAATGTGACCTATAAGTAACTCAATGATGCAGGTTTCTTGAGGGCTTCACAGACTCACCTCTAGCACAAACATTTCAGTGGTTTAGTTTTCCAGAAAAGAAAGATTAACAGAAAAGAAAAGCCATAAAAGCTTAACAAATCCTAAATATATATATTCACAATTTATTCAGCTCAAGCAGTGGTTCCATCCTTCAGGGGCCTAACTGGCCCTGCCCATAACACTGAAATTCTTCACTTTTTTAATCCCTGTCTAATACAACACTGGCTGACATGTGGCCTGGGGAAAAATGTTGGAAAGCAAAGTTGTTTACCTTTAACAGGTGTTCTTCTAGGACAGCAGGATGTTAGTCCTCACACATAGGGGACCATCATGAGATGGCGCCCAGCCACTAACCACGCATCCATGTGGGATCCCTCTTCAGTCTTGTAAAACAAAATTGCAAAAAAAATAAAACAAACATAGGAAAAACCCAACTCCATGGAGTGGCCGACAGGTTTTGAGAGGACTAACATCCTGCTGTTCTAGGAGAACACCTGTAACAGGTAAGCAACTTTGCCTTCTCCTAGGACAAGCAGGATAGTAGTTCTCACACATGGGTGCATACATAGCTACAGGCTGTCCCCGAACAACAGGTAAGACCAACACACACCTAATAGCCAGGTGCCAATGGGCCCAACAAAACAGGTGCGGCCGGTAACACAGGGAGCCAGCCTAAACCCGAAAAAAAGGCTTAGGCAGGAAGAGCTGGGTGTTACAAGTGCTGTCGGCCATCCCTGCTGGGTTTTACAACTGCTGTCACGTCGGCCATCCCTGTCCAAGTTGTAATGCGCTGCAAAAGTGTGGAGAGAATTCCACATCGCAGCCTTACAGATTTTGGCTATGGGAACCACACACAAGTGGGTCACCGAAGTTGTCGTGGCTCTGACCGAGACAGCCTTAACATGGCCTCTAAGCTGAAGGCCTGCCTGCGCATAGCAGAAGGAAATACAATCCACCAGTCAGTTTGACAGCGTTTGTTTGGTAACCAACTCCCAAACTATTCTTGTCAAATGAGATGAAAAGCTGCATGGACTGCCTGTGGCTTGCTGTCCATTTGAGGTACTAAGCATGTTTAACCATTTATTGTGTTGGCTAGGAAAGTTTTGCTTTAGTTTCGATTTTGTATTTTTTTGTTCTCTTCACTAATAGCTGCTTTTACATAGGAAGTACTATATTTGTCTGAATATAATATAGTGTCCAATATTCACCTATAATTGGGGTCTTATACATTCTTCAAAAGATTCTATTTCTCCCTACTCCTTTTTAGGAAGTGCTAGATGCTAAATGCCATATTGCTGTGTGTCCATATTTCTCTCTCCATTTGTATAGATTGGAGTTCTCCACAAATTTGATACTACTACTCTTACTATAGTACTATTAGTAAACATCTCTATAGTTATAGGTAGACAAATTTATCAATGCAGTTCCAAATTTCAGATAGATTCATCCATAGGAAGGATTCCCAATAACTCTGAGAACAGTGCAATTATAAAACAAGCCTCCTTTGTGTTATGCTACAAGCATACACTTCTACCACTTGCTTATGATTGATTTGGTTATATTTGCATTAGAAATAGGCACATTAATAACATTTGAAGAATAAAAAAAATCCTATTATCTTCAGAGCAGACTCAAAATATTATAATTCATAATTTCTTACACCACTACGAAGTAGCTATTGTAAAAAAGTTATCCCATTCCTTGATTTATGAGAAAAAAAATTATAAATTTGCCATATACAGCTGAAAATGCTACATAACAAAAGCTAAATACTCAAAAAAAAAAAAAAAAAAAAGCTTACAGGTACTACTGGAAATCACTTTATCTTGAAATACTGTAAAAGGAAATAGGTCACTTGGGCCTTTTCTATGCTATTCTAAGACTCTTTAAAGAGTCTAATTAACAGCAACATAATTCCCCATTTTACTCTCTAGGTCTGCAGATAGATTACACTTATACTGACATTTATGGTACTGGTGATTTATTATTTATTTCAATGGCCTCACAGATATACTTAGCAGTTAAAAATATGCTTAGGACAGGACAATGCTACAGTAAATAGACTCTAGAACCAATACACAGATATATTTGAACATAAATATAATTGGCGCATATGGTTTCCTATTACTGCTGAATATTACCATCATTTTGCTTGTGTTATATAAAAATAAAATTATATAGAAATGAAATTTTGTTCAAATCTTGGAGCCAGGCAGATATGCCACTGAAGCCCTATAAGCACTACTGGACAGTGGCATAAAGGAGCTTATAAGGATACCCTGCAAATTACAGAATGTACTGCATCTCCCTCTCCCCCATATCATTCTCTTTATATTCCCCTTCCTGTCACTCAGTCTTTCTGCACGACCTCTTCCCCCTTTACACATCCTTTAATTCACTCACTCAAGCTCACCCCATGCCCTATGTTCCTTAACATCTATCTAGCCTTCCATTTCCTTCTAATTTCTCTTTCATTCACTCCTCCCCCGTACATTTTACAAACGTCAGCTGCCATCACCTTTTCAAAAACATCAGAAGTTAAATTTGATATATTTTAATTGCAAACATTAAATGCCATGGATAAAACTAACTAGAGTAAAGCAAATTTGCTTATCATAAATGGTGTTTTCCGTAGATAGCAGGATGAATTAGCCATTACATGTGGGTGACATCATCTGGTAGCATCCAACAGACTTCTCTACAAGCTTCCAAGAGCTTTGAGTTCTACTGAGCATGCGAAGAAGTTCCCACACAGGCTTTGTCTTATGAGTCTCTTCAATCAGTTGCAAAGCTAACCTATCTGAATAGCCCATTCTCCAGGGAGAAGGGTGGGTATTCCATAGCTAATTCATCCTATGGAAACCACCATTTACAGTAAATAAACTTGCTATTTTTGTCAATAATCAGTCTATTACATATGGGGAATCCCAAGCTGAGGGTTGTGGTAAGCAACCTAGACTTCAGTATAGAGAATGAATTACTGGGAGACTACATTCCACAAGATTGACCACTGTCAGTTCTCAATAAATTGTCAAGAAGATTCAGAACCAATATCAGGAAGTATTTCTTCACGGAGAAGGTGGTGGATGCCTGGAATGCCCTTCCGGAGGAAGTGGTGAAGACCAGAACTGTGAAGGACTTCAAAGGGGTGTGGGATAAACACTGTGGATCCATAAAGTCTAGAGGATGTGTATGAAGAGTGGATGGCTCGCGGGAATGACGGCTACTAACAGAGATAATACCCTTATTCAATAAACAAACAGTTAATGCAACTCCAACATTGTTCTAAGCTTCAACGGCAAGAGGTAATGTGGGGGGGGGGGGGGGGGGGAGGAAGGATTTCCATTCACAAAAAAGCAGGGAGTAGCTTGCTTGTTACAGCGGATACTACTCCAAACCAAATAAGCCTGATAGTTCACTTTCAATGCATATCCAGAATAGCTCTCTGCTTCAATGGCAGGGGGGAATGAAGAAAAGTGGATCTATATACAGACAACAACCAACAAGGACTGAATTACATAGTCTGTGTAAACAAGCATGCTTTTAGCGGTGGTTAATATCCCTAACTAATTAAGCTAGATATTTCACTTAGATGCAGTTCCAACACTGCTCTCTACATTAATGGAGGGGGGAAGGGAAACAGAACCAAAAGGTTACTAAGGGCCAAGAGTAACATAAGTATGAGGGAAAAAAAAGGGCGAAAGCTTGCTGGGCAGACTGGATGGGCCGTTGGTCTTCTTCTGCCGTCATTTCATTTCTATGTAAGAAGGTACTGGGAAGTGAAGGTGTGAACTGATGACCACATGGCAGCTTTGCAGGTATCCTCCAGAGAAACCTTTTGCAAATGAGCAGTAGGCAAGGCCATCACCCATACTTGGTTGGCTTTGACACGACCCAATCTATTAGGTTCATATGAGAGAAAGAGTTGGGAGGCTTGGTGATGGGGCTGAGTCCATATCTTATAAAATAGGCAAGAGACTGCTTACAATCCAAAGTGTGAATGCACTTCTCCCCGGCATGAACATGTGAATGAGGGAAGTAGGTAGGTAAGATGATGGATTGGTTAGGGTGGAATGCAGAGACCACCTTCGTCAAGAACTTCAGATGTGTACAAAATGCAAGTATGGAGGGTGATGCACAAGGACTTTAAGTTCACTAACACTCCATGCAGATGTCACCATAATCAAAATGACCACCTTCCATGTCAGATATTTAAGAGAGATCAATTCCAGAGGCTCAAAATCTAGATCCATGATATGCTGAAGAACAGCGCTACATCCACTTTGAAGAGAAAGTAATGCCAACAAGAGGATGAACACATCCATTCCCCCTGCAAGATAAAGGGGAGGGTGGTCTGCAGAGAGCTCATCTTGAATTTCTCCTGGTGCAGGAATATGTTGAGACATTGCAAATACAGTATTGGATGCAAATCCCCTGACGTTTTAGAGATAAGGAAATAACAGGAGTAAAATCCATGATCCAACTGCTTCTCTTGAATTCTGCTGAAGCAGGGCCTGGACCTCTATCCGGAGCTCTGCTAACAGAGGTCTGAGAGGAGGGAACCTCTCTCTGCTGTAGGTAAGAGTTGGAAGAAATGCAAGCAGTAACCATATTGCACAATTCTGAGGACCCAGATATCTGTGGCAATTTGATGCCACAATGGTAGAAAGGCCAGGCTCCTGCCAGTCGATCCTGGTCTTCACACACTGAATCAAAAAGTGGCCCCGATTTGGGCTGGACCTGTTGAGCAGACTTAGGTTGCCTGCGTTCACACTGGACAGGTCTAGCGGACAGTTGATGCTGCTGGGTTCTCTGTGATTATTTTATTTTATTTGTTTAACACTTTTTTATACCGACCTTCATAGTAATAACCATATCGGATCGGTTTACATTTAACAAGGGTATAACTGGCGCATAACTAAAGTAAGTTAAACAATAGAGGTGAATAAGGCAAAGTTACATTCAACAAGGAGAAAGAACTTGGAAGCTTATGCAGCTGGAAGGAAGTAGAAAGTGGTGATAATCAAAAATACAATAGAGGATACGGGTTAAAGCTTAAGGTGCTTTAACCTAGAAGTGCCATAATCCATCGTTCATGAAGATCAAATGCCATTATAGTAAAATGTGTGTAAAGAAAGTGAAAAAAATATAACAAATCAAAATTTCACTCAGATTAACAATGCAGTACAGATATTCTCATGCAAGGTGGCTTTGCTAGGACGGACCTCATCTAAAAAGCACTTAGACTGCACCATCAAACTCTGTGTCCTATATCTTATAGCAAATAAAGTGCCTGTATATTTATAATCATCGGCCCAGGGCAGAAATGGTGACAAGTCCCAGGTATATACATATATATTTTTTTTAAGGATGTATTTTTTTGTTGCAAATAAAATCTTCTTACTAGGAGTGAAGCAAAGTAAACTGGCAAACTAGCACTTAACTTACAGCTCCAGACTGAAGAACCTGAACTTAGGCTTATTGGACAAGTCTTTAAATCCACAAGAGCAAGGAAATGATGCTGCAGCATTTCAAAGTTTTCTATCTTCGTCAGGGGTAAGTATTAATACCCAGCAATGAAAAATAGTCAAAGCTCTTCTTAAATCATGTAACTCATAAACGTTAATATGTCCAACAGGAGAGAGCAGCGCTGTGGTAGCAGATGCAGCAGGCGGTACTGGTGATAGGAACGGAAGGGACAGCAGCGAGATGTTGACAGATGCACTGGTGCCATGGGTAAAGACTGGACAGCCACGTTCTGGTCCTTAATTTGGGAGACAGTTTCCCACAATTTCTCCCCAAAGAGGTCGTCACCCAAGCAGAGCAAATCCACATGCTTCTCATAGATGTTTTCCTGAATGCTACTGACTCAAAGCCATGCCATGTTCTTATAGAGCCAACAATGCGAGGACAATAAGCCAAACAACTCAGACGGCTTGAAGGTGGTGCTGGACTGCCACCTCCTGCCACCCCCAACCTCTAGTTTAAATGTCTGATAATGTATGCTCTAAATTTCTCATTTAGCATCCTCTTTCCTGCCAAGGACAAATCTAGTCCATCCTTAACATTATCTTCTATTCTTCCATACACACCCTCAGCCTCCAATATATCCCAAACCACTTTCTTTACACCATTTTTTGAGCCAATCATTGATGTTATCTATACAGCAGAGCCTTTTCTTCCCCTTTCCATGAACAGGTAATACTTCAAAAAAATGCAAATTTTTTGCCATATGTCTAATCTTCTTCCTTAGATTTTGAAAATCTTTCCATGCTTCAAGGTCACTGGTTCCCAGATTGATAACACTGATATCTGAATCTCTACTTTCTTCTGTAATTGCATTGACTATCTGGTATTTCTATTGGTTGAGGATCCTGGAAGGCATGTAACGCTTGCATCCCCATCAAAATGATTTTCCAAATTGGTTCCTCTGGTGACAGTCTCCCAGGAGGAGAAGCTTCCTTTTATGGCATTTAATAATGATTAAGGGTTTCCTAGACTACATCCCTTTCAGATGTCACTATTTTCTATTGCTGGAGCTTCTTCGTTATCCAATGCAGAAAAGGTATTATATATGGATAACAGCAGGGAGAGTGAGTGTCTCTTCATCACAGGCTTTATTCTGCCAGATCCCACTATAATCCATTTATTCCTGAATTTCTGAATCCTGGATTTGTGACTTCTCTGTGTGGTATTCCAATCTGTCACACAAAATAGCCACCCTATTCAAACAGTATTGGAAGAATCTAACTTTTCATTCTTACTTCTAGATACCTCCACAAATTGCTTATAAATGTGGCACCAATTTCAAACAGCATATGGTTAGAGCTTTGCGTTCAATTAGAAAAACAGATGCAGAATTAACCATTGGACATAGTGAATGTCACAATGTGACATGCACTACAGCTATGACAGCTATCACAGGATATACAGTTTTAAGGATCATACAGACTGCAATTCTCAAACCGTATCTCTTGCAATGCCCATGTAACCTAATGTATGTAGGTCATACTAACCGTAAGATACATGTGTGTCTTATTGAACACTGGAGTTGCTTAATACTAAGAAATTACAAACACCCACTGTTTTTCATTGTCTAGGACTTTTCTGATGAACCATTCTTGAATTACTTTATTTGTATTTATTTAAACATCTTATATTCTGCATCATCCTAATCAAATCTCGAAGAGGAGATTTATCCTTAATACATGTGAACAATTTTGGATCTTCACCTTAAGAATTACTGTGCCTCAGGATATTAATGAAAAAATTGACTGGCATTCCCTGTGAATTTTATATAGCTTCAAATATATCTAAAGAGCACTTACATTTAGAGATCAAAAATTCTCACAGATTGGACTCATTCGTATGAACAGCTAATTGTCAAATCATAAATCTCATGAGAATTGATCATGACATTTCCTCAGCTGATGAGCAAACTTTCCCACTCTATCATGCTAATCTTCCTTTTTTATATGGCATCTTTTACACCAGCTCAACCCTACAGCTCCGACTCTTTGCTCCACAGTTGCACACCGACAATCAGTAATCTTAAGTAAATGGTTTCCGGAAATGCAGTAAGTATGGAAGTATAACAACTGAAGAAGCCCTTTTGCTTTGGTACCGAGAATATTAGCTCCTATGTTCCAATTTAATTTAAATTATTTTAATTTTAATTGTAAGATAAAGTGGTTCATTTAAAGCTAGTATCAGACGTTTTTCTTGTTGTCCCTGATGCAGATTCATCTGAAACACTGTTCTGGCATCAGAGCACAAGAGGAACCATACAAGCTAAGCTGATGACTTCATATAAACTTTTTATTTGCAAAAAAAAAAAAAAAAAATTTCATAAAAAATGAATGACGGCGAGTACTTTAATTGACATATGATTATAATCATTAAAGCACAAAACATAAGAGTTTATTTACAATCAGTGCTTTATATGATGATCAAATCTTTACATATATACGTTTTGTGGATTACCATATAGCTTCATTAGTGGGGGGTTTCAAATTAAGACTTTTCAGCTCTGTGATCAATTGCCTTCTGTATCTACCAGATTTGAACAATTAAAAGATGCATTGATCCCAAAAGTACCCTCCTCATTCACAGTTATCAAAGTGCAGACTGAGACATGAATCACTCTATAGTATGTAGTAAGGATAGGCTTCAGTGACTTAAGTCCATCATTCCAACAGGAAAGGTGCAGCATGAGCAAACACCAGGAAAGCAATGGATCCAGAGAAGGCTAGTCTGTACAATAATGCTTCAGAGAAAACAATGCTCATCTAATATCCCCACCCCACCCCCCTTCTCTCAACCTCCTCTTTCCTACCTCTCCTCTTTTAAGTGAGCAACAGAAATAGGAAACATGAAGAGATAGTATTATGGATAGTACCTTGAAAGATTTTGGGGGAAAAAAAGTGTGGGAAGATTGCCAAATGGTTTCAAGCATACTGAAATGAGATGGTCCCAGTCACTGAAGCAGAACACATTACTTATATCAATTATAAGTGTTCCCCAAGTTAACAGAATCTGGAAGAGCTAAGAGTAGACAGAAATGGACAGCTAGACACTAACAATTACTACAGGATGCAGTTATATGAAAGCATTTAGAACTTTGCAGATCCAGAGAATATCAGGGGCATATATGAAGGCATTACAAAGGCAAGTGTATCAACACAGAATAAGCTAGCTCCTCTGAAGTCAGATACAGGAGAGACCATCAGCAAGGGACCAAAATAAATAGACCAAAATAATAAGTGAAATATTATCAAAGCTCTACTATGGAAAAGTACTGTTTAGGATGATGTCATCAGTTCTACAGAGTGCCTGTCTTGAGGGATATGGATTAAGAGCTTTACAAATGAATATTTCCACTCAAAAACATACAAAAATTGTGCTGATTGAATATCTTTGCCATTCTTTATTTTTAAAGAAAGGAAGATAAAGCTCCTGAAGACATGAAAGAAGCTAACAATTTTACTCTATACGCAAACAAGGATGTCAGAATGACTAATTACAATCAAACTGTTTCTTAAGCACGATTACAAAACTCCTTGCATGTCTTGTCCTAAACAGACTTCAAATCTTTGCTGACAGAGTCTATCGTAAATCACAGTATGGCTTTCAAATTGAATGCTAGACAATTGATATCCGTCCACCTAAGCCTCTTATAAGAACATAACATATACCATACTGGATCAGACCAAGAGTCCATCAAGCCCAGTATCCTGTGGCCAACAGTGGCCAACCAAGTCACAAGTACCTGGCAAGTCCTTCCATGATCATATAAAAGACACCATCCAACGCAATGGTTTGAACTCAGAGGTCTTAGACATACACAGCGGGATCAATTAGGGATGATTTCCTATTCCTCACCATTTGGCATCTTCTTTGCTCCCTTAGGGTCAAGAACTGAGCAAACAGTTCTATACGAGTCTGACACAGAAACAGAAATATCACAGCAGAAGACGAACATATGGCCAATCTAGTCTACTCAGCCACACAACTGCTCAACTGTACAATCCTTACCACTACCTTCAGGGACCCCTTTTGCTGGTCCCATGCTTTCTTAAATTCAGATACTGTCCTAGTCTCCACACTTCCAATGAGAGGCTGTTCCATGCATCCACCACACTTTCTGTTAAGAAATACTTCCTTAGATTACTCCTCCATATACCTTTCACCCTCATCCCATAGTCTCCTTTCCACTGAAAGAAAACTACCTTCCTGTACATTGATACCACTGAGATATTTAAATTTCTCTATCATATCTGCCTATATCATTTTTCCTTTAAAGCATACATGTTTAGATCTTTAAGCCTGTCCCATATGCTATACAACAAAGATCACAAACCATTTTATTATCCACTCACTGGACCAAGTCCAGCCTGTTAATGTCCCTTCCAAGGTGTCGTCTCCTGAACTGTATACAGTATTCTAAATGAGATCTCACCAGAGACCTAAACGGGGCAATATCACCTCCCTTTTCCTGCGGACTATTCCTCTCCCTATGCATCCAAACTTCTGTCTGGTTTTTGCCTTCACCTTATCCACCTGTTTGAGATCTGTCTGGTTTTTGCCTTCACCTTATCCACCTGTTTGAGATCATCAGATACAATCCGCTTTTGCTCATGGAAGAATTTCATCCCTTAACTGTATGGCTCTCTGGGTTTTTTTCCGCCCAAATGCACGATTGCATTTTTTTTTTTTAATTTTTTTTTTTTTTTTAGCATTAAATCATAGCTACCAGACTCTAGCCCATTCCTCAAGTTTTGCTAATTCCCTCCTCATACTTTAAACACCTTCCTGGGTGTCTATCCTGTTGCAGATTTTGATATCATCTGATAAAAGACAAACCTTTCCAAGAGTTCTTTCACAATATCGCTTTTGAAAATGTTGAAAAGAAACAGTCCAAGGACCAATCCACTAGTAACACTCCATTCCTTGGAGTCAGCTCAATTTACTACTACACTGTGACCTCCCATTCAACCAGTTTCTAACCCAGACCGTTACTTTAGGGTGCTCAACAAGAGCACTCTGTTACCTATGCAGAACCATCTCCCAAGCCTTACTGAAATCTGAACACATTACATTTAACACTCTCCACTAACCCAACTCTCTAGTCACCCAGTCAAATAAATTAGATGGAAAACTATTCAATCTCTTTCAACAGAGAACAAAAACAAAGATAATGAAAATTCTCTTTGAAGAACTTATTCACTGAAAACATTGCTGTCTCAACTTATACTGGAGAACAGAAAAAAATGAATAATTTTTCTGAAGCCTCAAATATAGAATAATTTTTCTTAGCCTCAAATATAGCAACATAATAGATAACAGCAGATAAAGACTAAACAGTTCATCCAATCTGCCTACCAAGTTTCTGCTCTTAGCAGATTACTCCCATGCTTTCAGTTAAGGGTAGCAACTGCCCCCCTCTGAAGGTTACCTCCATATCCTTGGTTAAGGATAGCAATTGCTGCTCCATGCAGCTTACCCCCATGACCTCATTTAAGAGAAGCTACTGGCGCTTCATGCAACTTACCCCTATGCCTACAGTCAAGAGTAGCAACTGCCACTCCATGCAGGTTACCATCATACAGAATTGTTACACCTAAAGCTAAAAATAGGTTAGCTCATATCTTAATTTTCATTCTTTATCCTCTAGGGAGCCGCAGCGTTTATCCCATTCCCTTCTGAATTACCATTCTTGTGTTCACCACCTCTCTTCCAGGAGGGAATTCTAGGAATCCACCACCTTCTCCATGAAGAAATATTTTCTGTTGGTTCTGAGTTATCACCCCTAGAGCTTCCTATCGTGACCCCTAGTTCTACAGTTTCCTTCTCAATGGAAATGTGATGAAATAAGATGTTGACAAGCCCTCCCTTCTCGCCATCTGTATTAACGGTTTCATAAAGTTTGTTGATAAAGTTTACATACTTGGGTTCCAACATTACAAACAACCTCTCTCTTGATGGAGAATTAAACATATGCAAGGGTAAAGCTGTCATCACTCTGGAAAAGCAACAAAAATTTACAGAACACACCAAAATCAGTCTCTACAAATTGTTACTCTCCTCTATTGCAGTAAGCCATGGATGCTGTACTCATATAAAGAGAAAAGAGTAGAAAGAATTCACATGCATTGCCTGCAACACATCTGTAACATCTACTGGAAGGATAAGATTCCAAACTCAAAAGTCCTGGAGCAGACTAATTTCCACTTTCACTCAGTTCAGACGCCATTGATGATTTGGGTATGTACACTGCATGGATGACAAAATTCCAAAGACATTGTATATGGGGGAACTACCTTCTGGCAAATCCACACCTGTAAATCAAGGGTGTCCACACACATGATCTCAAGGCTCTGGACTTTGACATTAACACTTGGAATTATGAACTCAAAAAAGGCCTTCAAAAAATATGAGACAAGACTGATGCAGATTCAGGAAAATACAGCTCCCAGAAAGTCAAAATTCAGATATAGTTGTGCGTCTTCTGTTGCAGCCCTTGCAACAAAGACAGTCACTTGTGTGTGGGTCACTATAGGCATAAAAGATAGACCACACAGGCAGGCCAATGCAATAAAACTATGTTCAGCCTAGTGCACAGTTGGACATTTGTTTTGGATGTGCTAGACTAGCACCCAATCAATAAGGAGATTAGCACGTCCAAAACATGCATCCAAACAAACACATAGATGAAAGTGCTCATCACATGTAAATTCCATATAGATGAGGCTATTAGCTATTACCCCCCATTGCAGAAAATCGCCAAGCGCCCAATGCACACTTTTTTTTTTTTTTTACATGACAAATTTAATTCCAGTCCCGGAGCTGACGTTAAGTCACTTCACAAGTCAAGGACTCATGGCAACAGCTGCTCTTCTATATCGGCAAAACTTCACCAAGGTTAACGTGTGTCTTATTGCAACAGCCTACAGGTGCATATCCATGGTTTCTCAAGACCAAAGGAGTCCAAAAAAGAAGAGGATAAATCAGCCAATTGTTTCTTTATGATTTTTTAAGCAAGAGCATCTTGATAGGAAATGGGCAGCACATTACTTACAAAACATCTAATTCTCTGATACCAGAGCACATTTACACAACCATAAAAGCTGAAAGCATAAGCAATTTAGCTATATATAGTGACTATGCTAGAACACACTATGCTGGTCTGAAATTAATTTCTAGACTATTTTTTCTGCAGCTCCCAGGCTAAGAAGAAAAGGCTTTACAGTTACAATCTTCAGGAATTCATCCAAATATTTTGCCTATTTCTACAGCCTGTAGCGAAGTTAGTAAAATTAACATGTTACAAATTTCATATTTTTCTAAACACATGATTTTGAAAACCACTACAATGTAGTAATAAAAGGTCTGATTTAACTTAGTTTTAAGACTCCTCATTTCTACTTCATTTCGTTGACATCCCTCAGACTCAAAATATTTTCATAGACTGTGTATATAGTACACATGCTTATTTTAGCCACCAAAATGCATTATGTTGATAGCGATTAGCACCATGCAGCATCCTATCATCTCAAAAGCCTACTTCTGGTCACTAAGTTTTAGCAAACACTGCTTTTGACATCAGGCCAGCATGGAAGTGAGAACTGCATTCCCACATTCATTGTTTCCCAACTCAACAATCTGAACCCAGCTGGGTCAATAAATAAATCCTTTTGAGTTTCTGCCAAGGTCAAGCTGAGCTTCCTGTTCATGAGTACTTCTGTTTAGTCTCACTAAGCAGAGAGTTTCAGCAGTGCTGTATAAGTTATTTTTTGTAATATGAATCAACAGTGCAATTGGTATTGTGAAGATCCAGAAAAATAGATTTCATATTCTGATAATTTAAACTGCCTTCCAAAATGAAGCAGATGGCAAACATTGTCATGAGAGTACCTCATTTACAAATGGATCCATACAGCTGACAAATCCTCTACATAGTGCAAAGTTAGACATGACAAACATGGCTATGACCCAACTCTATTGGTCGGTGCCCTGCAGATAACAGCCTTCTTGCTTCCTACTCCATCCAGACCCTACCCTCCTAGTAGACTGCTGATAACAGGAAGGGAGGGGGTGAAACAAGCAAAAGAAAAACAGAGGAAAGAAGTGCTACTCTGCTCCCTAATACAGCCTCTCTCTCCTACAATTTCCGAGGAGCTGGTGCAGAGGGGAAAAAAGTGCCAGTATTAAGTAGTAGCAGAAAAAAAGCCAGGACCCTACCCCATCCTCCTGGTTTGCAACCTGGTCCCTTCCCTGCATCAACAGGTTCCTTCTTCCCCATAGCACCAGATTTTTCTTGCCCCCTGCCTCTTCGGGTCCTCTTCCTTCAAGTAACCCTTCTACCACACAATATGGTCCTCCTTTCTTCCCTTGCAGTTCAAGCCATCTAGGGCTGCAGTTCATAGCAATAAAGAGATGACAACAGCTGCCAGAACCAGCAGATACTCTGAAGAATGCAGCCCTTAAAGGAAATCAGATTCTCGCGGACATCACTGAATGTGAAAGTCAGTATCAGCTGTATAAAAGCCAATCACTGAAGAAACCATTCTGAATTGTTTAACCCAATAACATTTTAGGCAAAGGTAACCAACAGCACTTAACACACCTAAGCATTATAAAATAATTTTAACTCAAGAATAGTAGTAGGAAGAATATTTTTACACAGGGAAGCAAGCAAAGTAGATAATGAAATACCAACACCCTTCCCACCTAATACTGTAAAAATATAGAAATCCATAGGATTCCAACAAGATCATGCATCCTTTACCAGTTTCTGCATAAAGCCAATGCTTAGGAAGGATACCATAAAAATGGATGAAAATAAACCAAAACAGAAAAATTTTTAGGAATGGCACAAATAATTAAAATTAAGTCACACAACTTACAAGACAGCAAACTACAATATAATATCACCTACTCAAATGAAATCAGACCCAAATAGGATGCAATGCTAGGCTCAACTGAACAGATGGAAATATATAAAACAGGAAGAGAAAATGCTGTCATTACCCTTCCATAGTTATAATAAGAAACATAATACTGTATTGTAAATGTTAAAATACAAATAAATATTCCAGAATTATGCTGAAGACCGAAAGAGGGATCATGCAGACTATTTGCTCAGTCAAACTGGTAGGTGGAAGGAAAAGTAAGTTGCCTGCCTGTAACAGGTGGTCTCTGTAGACAGCAGAATAATTAGCCACACAAGTGACATCTGATGTCACTGATGCAAGAAAAAAAAAAAAAAAGCTCTCAAGAGCCCAAAAAAGCCTAGAGGACTTTTCTGAGCAAGCGTTAACATTCCTATGCAGTTGCCACGCAAGCCTCTTCAGTGTAGAAGCTGAAATCAACAGCAAAAAGGGGAGGAAGCTGTATATGCATGGCCAATTATCCTGCAATCTATAGAGAACACCCATTACAGGTAAGTAACAGTTTTCTCTGTTCATAGTAAGGATGATCAGCCATACTGGTGGGAAAACAAGTCTGCTTACTTGTAGACAAGATTCTCCATAGACAGCAGGATAAATGAGCACTCCAGGAAGTTAACAAGTAGATCATTTAAAACAAATCGAAGAAAATTATTTCACTAGACACAAACCCGGGCTAACAGTGCGCTCTGGTGGCGCGCACTGTTTGGCCCGGGTTTGGCCGCGTGTTTTCGACATGCTAGCTTTACCCCTTATACAGTAAGGGGTAATAGCGCGTCGAAAACACGCTGCCAACCCCCCCCCCCCAAAACTAATAGCACCCACAACATGCAAAGGCATGTTGATGGCCCTATTAGTTATTCCCGCGTGATCCAGAAAGCAAAATGGGCAGCAAAGCTGCACATTTTACTTTCAAAAATTAATGCCTGCCCAAAGGCTGCCGTTAATTTCTGCCGGTGCCGGGGAAGTGTACAGAAACGCAGGAAAAAAATGCTTTTCTGTACACCCACAGACTTATTATCATAGCGATATTAAGTCGGAGGCCCCAAAATTTAAAAAAAATTAAAAATTTAAAAAAATGGGCCACATCAGGATGAGACGACAATGAAACACAATTCACCAGGCTTCTGAAACAGGCAACAGCCACAATCTGCACTTTCAAGGAATTAAGGGCCAAGCCTTTATTCAACCCATCCTGCAAAAAATCCAGAACGAGAAGAATCTTAACTGAACGAGGAAGAACACCCTGCTCCTCACATCACGACTCAAAAACTCTCCAAACCCGCACATAAGCCAAGGAAGTGAAGAACTTGCGAGCACAGAGTAAGGTGGCAATCACCACAGAGGAATAACCACACTTTAACAGGCGAGCTCTCTCAAGGGCCAAACCGAAAGACAGAATAGTCAGATCCTCGTGAAGAACCGGTCCCTGCTGTAACAGGTCCATGTGTGGCAGGAGACAAAGGGGGGCCTCCACCAAAAGTCGTTGCAAGTCTGCATACCATGGATGCCTGGGACAATCCAGCGCCACCAGAAGTTCTAGCCCCTGGGGCCTTCAATCTTGCAAATTATCCTGCCCAAAGGACATAGAGAAAAGGCATAAAACAATCTGTTTTCTGGCCAGACCTCTAAGAGAGCATCTATTCACAGGGACCACAGATCTCTCCTGCGACTGCAGAATCAAGGAACCTTCAAATTTTGAGAAGTCGCCAGCAGGTCTAGGAATGCAAAGCCCCAGCAAACCATAATCAGCTGAAATGCCTCGGTGACAACACCCACTCTCTTGGGTCCAGACTCTCCCTGCTGAGAAAGTTTGCTCTTATGTTGTCTATTCCTGCAATGTAAGAAGCCGAGATTATCTGCAGATGACCTTCCATCCATTCCCATAAGCCCATTCCATATTTCCTGCAACACTTGCTGGCTCTTGGTTCCTCCCTGGCTATTGATATACGCCACCATCGTCGTATTGTCCGACATCATGTGAACTGCTTGTTCCTGCAGCCTGTGGCTGAACTGCAAGCACGCCAGCTGTATTGCCCGGGCCTCCAGGCAACTGTTGATCCAGCAGGACTCTTCGGCATTCCAACGCCCTTGAGCCATTAACTCATAGTGAGCTCCCCAACAGAAGACTCATCTGTTGTGAGTACCAACCAGGTCAAAGAGAACAAGGGAACTCCCTTTCTCAGATGATCCTCCTGCAACCACCACTGGAGGAGGGAGCAGATTTCTATCGGCAAGTGGAGCCAAATTGCATAGTCCTGAGACTGCGGGTTCCAACGAAATAGCAGAGAGCACTGAAGCAGATACATATGAGCCCTCACCCACAGCACCACTTCCAGGGTAGCCACTCTCAAGCCAAGCACCTGTAGGTAGGGCCACACCGTTGGGCGTACGGTGTTCAACAAGTGATGCACTTGAGACATCAATTTCTGGATCTGTACTTCCAATAGGAAAACTCTGTCCTGTCCCATGTCGAACCAGATCCCCAGATATTCCAACAACTGGGACGGCTGAAGAAGGCTCTTGGTCAGGTTCACCAACTAACTGAGCTCCTGCAATAAGGAGATCACCTTGTGTTACCAGGCGGCTCTCTTCCTCAGACTTGGCTCAAAATCAGCCAGTCGTCCAAATACAGGTGCACCAAGATTCCTTCTTTTTGCAAGGCCACCGCCGCTGCTACTACTACCATAAACTTGGAAAACATTCTGGGAGCAGGGTCTAGACCAAAAGGCAATGCTCAAAATTGATAACAGCGTCCCAACACCACAAAGCGTAGAAAGCTTTGGTGTTCCAATTGGATAGGAAGATGAAGGTAAGCCTCTGACAGATCCAAGGAGGTCAAATTCCCCTGACTGCACCTTCATTAACATAGAGCGTAAGATTTCCATGTGAAAATTAGTCACCTTCAAATGATGGTTGACCCTCTTGAAATCCAGGATGGGACAAAAGGAGCCCTCCTTCTTGGGCACAACAAAATAAATGGAATATTGCCCCATACTTTGAGACGTGGGCACCAGAACCACAGCCCTCAGTCTGAGGAGCCTTTGAACTGTAAACTCCACTGCCTGCTTCTTCTGTGGGGAGTGGCAAGGGGACATTATGAACAATCCTGAGGAATACTGTGAAATTCCAGTGCATACCCTTCCTGTATTACCCCTCCAGGACCTACTGATCTGATGTGATCTCGACCCATCTCAGATAAAAGAGAGAGTGATGTCTCCCTATTTCCTGCTCTGGAAGTTGGTTTGGAAAACCTTCATTGGGAATCTTGGGAAGGTCTGCCACCCAAACCCACTCCTCTCTTGTGATGTCAGGGACGAAAAGACTGAGACCTACCAAAAGGCCAAATCTGCTGAAAGGTTGTCCCCTCTGTAGGGCCGAAAATGCCTGGAACCCCAGAGATGACACCTTATACCAAAGGGGCACTGTATACTCTTCTAATCCTCAGGGATCCGATGAACCGGAGACTCGCCCACTTACTGGCCAGTTTCTCCAACTCGCTTCCAAACAAGAGCAAGGCTTTAAAGGACACGTTGGTAAGATTGGTCAGTTGACGCAGCCTCCAAAGCCAATTTCGCAACCAGAGTTTACACTTGGCTGCTATCGCTGAAGCCACTCCTCTGGCCGAGGTCCGGACCAAATCACAGGCTGCATCTGCTAAAAAGGTGGCAGCAGGTTCCATAACTACTCTGAAATTCCCTCCAGATTCATCAACCTTCTGAGAGAGAAGCAGATAAGATCTTGCCAGTAGGTTGCAACAGGAGGCAATCTGTAAATTCATTGCCACCTCCTCAAAGGCTTCCTTAAGAATAGTCTCAATTCTTCTATTATGTACATTCTTCAAGACCACTCCTCCCTCTACAAGGATAGTCGTCCTCTTAGAAACGGCACATACCAGAGCATACACTTTTGGAAAACGCAAACACTCTCACGGTCGGATCCAGGGGGTACAGGCCTTCCAATGTCAGACCTCCTTTAAAATTTGGCTTTGGGGCATCCCATTCCAGATCAATTCCTGAATGGCATCCATCACAGGGACAAAAAAAACAAGAGGCTTTACAAAAGGAAACCAAAATGTGATTCTTCCTCAGCTCCAACCTAGCATCCGAACCAGGAACACCCAGCTTCAAGTTTCAAGTTCTTCGAAATCAGGGCCGGCAGTTCATCTCTATGAAAGAACCACTTGTAAGCCTTGAAAAAATTTCACCCAAGAAAAGGCAGCTGGATCCAGACCAAGACCACCAGAAAGAACTGAAGATGGTCCCACAGAACTGCCCTTGCCAGCGAAGGAGCCACTCATGGGAGAACCAAGATATGGCGTCCCCCCAGTCAAGGCCATGACCAACCCATCATAAGAATGAGAAGAGCAAGGTTAAGTAAAATCCATGGAAGACAACTCTCCCCGAGGATCAACGTAGCACTGACACAGGTTAGAAACCAGGTCAGGCTGAGAAGCCCAAATATGACAGGAAACACAAATAAGACGATGCTTAGACTTCTTACTTACCGATTGGGTAGAGATCATCAATGCTGAGCGATGTATGTAGCATAAAACAAACAGCACATCATCCTTCTAAAACTATCTTTAGGCTGTAATGATGCTTTGCAGCAGCAAAGACAGGGAGGTTTGTAAAGATTGAGGCTAAAATGGATAGTACAACATACAGGCAGATTCAGAAACTAGGGAGAAGATTCATCTTTCAGCAGGACAATGATCCTAAACAATCCTCACCAATTTGAAAGAGCTGAGCATTTCTGCCAAGAAGTATAAGCAAAAACTGAGCAAAGTGTGTCGATAGCTGTTCTAGATGATTCATATCTGTAATTGCAGCAAAAAAGGGCTTCCATTAAAAAGGCTTGACTGCATAAGTCTTCACACCTTTTGACTCAATACTTTGTGTTGCTATCGTGTGATAACTGATACTCAGAAGACAAACAGGGTCTATGAAACTGCCTCCATAACATCTGCAAGCCTGGCCAACACAAGCAGCATACATTAAGCTTGGGAAATGAACCCAAATTTCCAAGCTTGGCAATGCACAGCACTACCACAGAGTCAAGGGGCCTCTGTTAGAAAATCTCCAACTTCCTTACCACTCTCCTTCCTCTCTCCATCACCCATACCTTTATCCATCTTTCCTCTCCCCACACTCTTCTCTGGTTTCCATTTACAAATGAAATCACATTTACAGAATAAAACTTCAACATGAATTGTTTACATCTATTTTTTTAATAAACAAAACTATAAAACAGGTACACAATTTACAACAGCAAATGCAAATATTTATTTAGATTTTTATATTCCAGTTTTTGCACATTTTTCATCAGCACTTCAAAGCAGATTACATTCAGGTACTGTAGGTATTTCCCTATTCCCAGAGGGTTTACAATTTAAGCTTGTACCTGTGACAATGGAGGTGATTTGCCCAAGGTCACAAGGAACGACAGTGGGACTTAAACCCTGGTCTCCTGGTTCATAGCCCACTCCAAATTACTATACTCCTATGTCTTAACCCTCTGCTAAGAATTCCCACCTTTCCATAAGTATGCAAACTAAAACTTGCACACATTGTGTGACCTGTAAATAAACTAGTATGGGTCAGGAAAGGGGGCAAGGGGGATAAGGAGAAAGACTGCTTAATTATCATTCAAATATTAGTCAGAGGAGTAGTTCTAGAAAAACAAGTAACAGGAATTAGTTGTTTTGACAAAAATACTAAACCAGTATTTTCTAACTTGATTAAATGTAGAAATAGAATACAAGAATATTTTAATTATTCCAAGCTTCTTTAAGATTAAATTTAATACACTACTTTTGAAATTTGATTTATCAACAGTATGATTGTGTCTTAAAAACCCTATACTTATAAATACAAACTCTCCCATTGTGGCCATTTCCTCTAATGAAGTATTTGCATAATGAAGCACTGATCAAATTATAGTAATCTCTCCACAAGCAGACTTCATACAGCTGTTCCAGTAATACAAAACTATCCAGATTAACAGATTAAGAGAAGAACAAATGTAATTATATTGTCTAAACAGATTTTTTTGGAACAGCTAATCAAGATAAAGTTAAGGAAAATTGAATCAGCCCATAAGGTAATAAGCTTCAAATATAAATTGCAAGCAATATGGGAGTAAAAAGCTTCTTTCCCCATGAAAAAAAGCAAAGTGTTTAACCAAATGGCTCTGTGCAGTTTTAGCAAACTGCTAACATAATGAATCCACTTGTCTCTCTCTATATATATTTCATTTTTAAGGGCATGTGTGCAATTTTTAAATAATCCTACTTTTTAACTCCCACCGCTAGAGACCTAATATTTCTGAAGTATGAATATAACAAACATCTCTTTGATACACCATTCCAACAGAAACAACTTTACACCTTGGTAGCTCACCTTGGTAACTCAGCAACATTGCTAAATGTGTTAAGGTCAGTTCTATATTATAGCTATGGAAGCCTCCAACTGCCTCGCACTGAAAGCATATGATCCACCAGAACAGCTCCACTCAATGTACTTCCGAGAAAAACAAGCTATATGTAGAGTCCTTTCAGGATTTTGTTAGCATGACATTGGGTTACATGGTTTATTACACAGTTTTCAAAGTGAACAATGCAGTGGAGTAGCCATGAATGGGCCTGAGTGGTCCATGGCCCACCCACTTTGGGCTCAGGCCCACCCAGAGATGCCTGACACCGCAGCAGCATGACGATAAAGTG
The DNA here is from genome assembly GCF_901001135.1 of Rhinatrema bivittatum. NCBI lineage: Eukaryota > Metazoa > Chordata > Amphibia > Gymnophiona > Rhinatrematidae > Rhinatrema > Rhinatrema bivittatum. The sequence goes on along the minus strand of NC_042620.1, from coordinate 199,379,438 downwards.
CCCACAGGGAACCCCACCACAAGCACATGAGCAGAAGTTATGGCTACATGGTGATGATGATCCTAACCCACGGCAGCACACTGATGACAATCTTACCCCCTCACCCCCTGCAAGTACATAAGACAATCGTGGCGACGGCACATTGAAGACCTTCCCGCGAGGGTTCCATCCCCCACTAGCTGAAGAGGACCATGGCGGCCTGGTAAAGACCAGCCCACAAGGGTACCACACCTCCCATGGGCTGAAGTTCACAGTGATGTGACAGGCCTCAGGAGATGCAGCAGGCAGACTGTGAAAGGGAAGGTAGGAAGAGTGGAAACATCTCACTCCCTTGGCCTCCTCTCCCCATCCCTTCCGTTTCCATCTGCCTCAGGTGCTCAGCTCCCCTTTCCTTCCCTTCCCTCCCTATTTCTGAGAATGGAGGAGAGGAAAAGAGAGCCGAGCTGAATAAGTGAAGGGAAGGGAAGGGAGGGAGGGAGTTGCAGTGAGAGGAAAGGGAATGGAGGAGGAATGAGAGGAAAAGGGCATGTGAAGATAGGAGGAAGAGTGAGTGAAAGGAAAGGGAGTGGTATTTAAAGAAAAGGGGGTGATTGAGAGGGAAGGCAGCAAAGGAAGAGGCAGGAACAACATTGCAGTGTGAATGACTAAGACTGCTGGGGATGAGGAGGCAGTGAAAGGTGATTGCGAAACTGCTGGGACAGGAGGATTGAGGGGTGAATGCGAAACTGCTGGGACAGGAGGATTGAGGGGTGAATGCGAAACTGCTGGGACAGGAGGATTGAGGGGTGAATGTGAGACTCATCTCGTTTGTGTATGTCGGTGGGTGTGTGGGTAAGTGGGTGAGTGAGGGCATGGGGGACCTATGTGTGTGAGGGGGGGAAGCTTGTGAGATCCTGTGTATGTTTGTGAGAGAGAGCCTGTGTGCAAGAGAAGAGATATTAGGTTCCATATTAGGAGTTATACCCAAGGAAAGGACCTGGAATCATAGTGGAAAATACTTTGAAATCCTCTGTTCAGTGTGTGGCGGCAGTCAAAAAAGCAAACAGCATGTTAGGAGTTATTAGGAAAGGAATGGGGCATAAATCGTCGAATGTCATAATGCCCCTGTATTGCTCCATGGTGAGGCTGTACTAAGGAGGTAATCTTCAAAGAAGTTATGAGAGTAAACATAACATACTATCATAGCAATTTTCAAAAACCATTTACGCACATAAAGTGTACTTACATATCTAAAACCTATTGACAATTCAATGGCATATAATGAATCAATTTTCAAAAGCCCACTTACATGCATAAAGTACATTTACACATGTAAATCAAGTTTTAAGTGTGTAAAGACTTTAGAAAATGACCCCCTTAGAGTATTGTGTGCATTTCTGGCCAACATATCTCAAAAAAGATATAGCAGCATTGGAAAAGGTACAGAAAAGGGAAATTAAAATGATAAAGGGGATGAAATGGCTCCCCCCTATGCGGGAAGGCTAAAGAGGTTGGGTCTGTTCAGCTTGGAGAAGAGACGTCAGGGGGGATTTGATAGAGGTCTATAAAATCATGAGGAAAAAAATGGATAAATGTAAATTGGTTATTTACGTTATCAAAAAATACAAAGACTATGGGGCACTCCATGAAGTTAGTAAGAAGCACATTTAAAACAAATTGGAGAAAATTCTTTATTCTGTGCACAATTAAGCTCTGGAATTCATTACTGGAGGATGTGGTTAAGGCAGTTAATATAGCTGGGTTTAAATAAGGTTTGGACAAGTGGTTCCTCCAGGCCCAGAAAGAGGGTACCGTTACTTCTTTCCAATGAAGGAGAATCAATTTCTTCCCTACAAAACAAGCTTTCATAAACAGTATACGATTCCCCGCTTCCCGAATACGCAATAGAGGGATACATTCAAAGAGAAGCTTGTAAGGAAATACCCAGCAACCAAGCCAAATAAGATATTATGCACCTCCAAAATTGTTGGATACAGAATAGCCCCAAAACAAATGAGATAAAGTGCCTATCGCTTGATTCCCACAGATGGCCACCGGTACCAGGGTAGAATGGAACGCCTCCTGCATGGACACATATGCTCTCCAGAGAAATTTAAATTGCATTTCTTAATAGTAGGAATTTGAAGAGACTTTCGCAATGCACCTAAAGCAGGCTCCCAATTAAGTGGTCGTGACACAGAATAACCCCTCCCTATTCCAGTGATCTCCCAAGGCTAAGCATGGATTCTGGGAGACTATACTCCGCAGCTAAACCTTAGTTAAATTAGATGCCCCTTGTTTGATCTTTCTTTACTTCCTTGATTAGTCATTATGCCCCTGCATTTTCTTTCCAATCCTCAAAGTGCACACTTCTTACTACCTTGCACACCTGTCAGTCCCCTTTCCTTTCTAGCTCCTCATCTTTGGAATCAACTTCCACACAATATTCAGAAAACCACACAATTATCTACGAATCAAAACAAATCCCACATTTTCAAACTAGGTCCTTCTTAAACCATCCTCACCCTTCATTATTTTTGAACCATTCTTCAAAAATTGCAGTCACTGTAAAGCACCCTAGATTAGGAAACCATATAAATACAAAATCAATAAAACAAATTGTTATACATTTGAATCCATACCCACCATGTGCCCAAAATAAATCCAAGTAAAAATAAATCATGTATTTGCAGTGGAAACTACACTTGCCGCAACCAAATATCTGCAAATGGGGTTTTTTTATTGGCAGACCCAAAATTGTATTGAAAGAAGCTTGCACTTATTTGCCAAGTACTGAATAAAATGGACAACTGTAGCCTAAAATCTATCCCAATTATAAACTGCAAAATTATACTGTACAGAATACATTTAATCTGGGTTCTTTTACAGGCATATTAAAAAAAAAATCAAGAGTACTCACACAATGCAGAGCATCTACAGTAAATTATCCCTAAAGAGATAGCCAATTAAAAAGTGTCCCTTGACAGACATCTCTTTTGTTTGAATTTATTACAACCATCAGCAAATAAAATAGATGCAAACCTTAAGGTCAGAACTGTCTACCTATGTGATACAGTAAGAATGATGATACATATGATGCTTATTTTTTCACTAAATTTGTAATAATTTAGTATTCTTAATCTTAATTCTGACAACATATTAGATTGAAAATGTAGCAGTCTAACACTCCTATACATACTTGCTCTCAAGAGTTCACCTTAAATGGCAGCTAGAGTTACCATAACAACATCCTTCAGCTCTTAATTATGATAAACTACTCTTTCCATAAACCAATTGCTGCTTTGAGTAATAAGAGACTCTTGCAGGCAAGAGTATATTGCATGAAATATATCAACAATGCTAAGATTTAAACTTGACCAGGTTTATTCTTGAATTTTGCTAGATTTATGTTTTTAGCTTCCTTTTCCACATTCCTTATTCCATATGTGCCTGGTGCAAACAGCTCCTGGCTCTCAGAGAACGAGTCTGATCTCTGAAGGTTAGAGTGGTAGATCTGAAGGAGCAAAGGCAGACAGAAGACCTTCAGGGACATAGTAGCCAAGACCCAACTCCAGTCCTGCAGCTCCATGCTGCTTTAGAAGAACAAGGTCACCTCGTCAGAGAGCATTACCGTGGTGTAACAGGAAGTGATCCTGTAGCAAGGACCTGCTCTCCAAATGATGCATTATCTTCTCACACCAATGATGAATCTCCAAGGACTAGTGCCCAGAAGGGACAGGTTAGATCATCCGTCATAGTTGGTGAATCGATTATTAGGAACGTAGAGAGCTGGGTATTTGATGGATGTGAAGATAAATTGGTAATTTGTCTATCTGGTGTCAAGGTGGCGGACCTCATGTCACCTAGATAAGATTTTAGACAGTATTGGGTAGGAACCAGCTGTCGTGGAACATGTGGGCCCCAATGACATAGGATGGTATGGGAGGAAAGTTCTAGAAGCCAAATTTAGGTTTTTAGGAAGAAAGTAAAAATCCAGAACCACCATGCTCCCCATTCCACATGCAAGACCCTGGAGGCAGGCAGAGATATGGAATCTCAATGTGTGGATGAGATTATGGTGCAGGGAAGAGGCTGTAGTTTTATTAGGAACTGTGCAACATTTCAAGGAAGGGGGATTCTATATTGAATGGATGGGCTCAACCAAGTTGGAACTACGATGCTGGCACTAACCTTTAAAAAAAGAGATAGAGCAACTTTTAAACTAGAACATGGGGGAAAGCAGACAGTCGCTCAGCAGTGCATGGTTTGGATGGAGGTTATCTTCAAAGGATACTAAAATAGTAGAGGGCATACAGATAGAGTGGTTCCAATATAAGCAATAGTAAACCCACATGCCTATAAGAACTATCTGAGTTAAAAGATTCCAAAATATCCCTGTCAAGCGATAAGCAGATTGCTAATGCCAACAAAAAACAATTTAAAATGTATGTATGCTAATGCCAGAAGTCTAAAAATTAAGATAGGACAGTTAGAATAGATAGTACTTAATGAAAAGATAGACATGACTGGCGACTCAGACTTGGTGAAAGAAGGATAATCAATGAGAGACTGCTATACCAGGGTATAAATTACACTGCAATGATAGAGTGGATCAACCTGGTGGGGGGGGGGGGGCACTTTATGTTAGGGATGCCAGAGAGTCCAACATTTTTGGTTGTTATTTGTGCTTAGAAGTAGGGCATTATATTTGCCAAAACTAGTGCACTGTCTGTTAAAAAGAAGCACAACTGAAATAGAAATTTGGGAGTGCTGTAGTCAGTTTTACCTGTTCCAGCCATTAGTTCAAAGCAGACCCTTCCTCCTCAGCCAGTGTTTGTGGGGGAGGCAGTAATTGGATTAAAGTAGCCAGAGTCTCATGTGCTTTGGGAACTGAATCACTTTGGAGCTGGGAACTGAATCACTTTGGAGCTGGGATCTTCATGAGCCAGAGCCTTTTCTGCTAAAGTTAAGTCCATTTTTGGTTGTTATCTGTGCTTAGAAGTAGGGCATTATATTTGCCAGAACTAGTGCACTGTCTGTTAAAAAGAAGAACAACTGAAATAGAAATTTGGGAGTGCTGTAGTCAATTTTACCTGTTTGACTCCCTCCCACCCTCCCCCTCTGCCCACCCACCCCTAGGTTTGTGTTTCTAATATAACCTGCCTAAATTCATAAATGGCAACAAGGTAAATTAGTATTTCCATAATTGCTATTCATCAGACAAAATACCATAATGAGGTCTATCCAATGCAACTGTTGTGGAGCCTTTATATTGAGGGTAATCATATGGAAACTTAAGGCTTGCCCCATTTGTTCAGAACTCTCTACCTTGGAAAAGGAGCTGGCTGAAGGTAAAGCTTCAATAAAGAAAGCCTCAGCCACTGTACATTATTCAGGAATTAATTTCCCATTACCACTGAATAACCAAAAGTCAAGGAAAAAGAAATTTACTGTGGGCTCAGGTAGGATAAGACCGGTGACCCACAGACACCCATTATTGACAGCTGTGCAGCCCACAACTCTACCCCCCCCCCCCCACTCACACAAGGCATTGAGAAGCTTAAAAAACAGTATTACAGTGGGCTCAGGTAGAATTAGACCTGTGATCCGGAGGCACACACTGTATCAAGTGCAACAAGTACAAAATGCCTTCTCTGTATTAAATACTGAAAAAGTTCTTGAGGAAAAGATTGAAATGTTATCTGAAAAGAGAGAAAAACCCCAATGCATACAGAAATTCCAGATCAGAAACCAAAGGAAAAGGCTCACTGTGATGGATGACTCTGCCAGAGGCACGAATCCTTTCCCTTGCACAAAGGCAAAGGGAAAAGTGGATAACAAAACTCAACTAAAGAGGTCACAAAAGGAGTCCAGAAACAGCAGTAACCTGAATGAAGAAAGCTGGAAAGCTATGAGCACAAATGCTCGTAGTTTGGGCAATAAAATCCCAGAGCTGCAAGCCCTAATGGTGGAGGCGGACTTGGACGTTGTTGCTGTCACGGAAACGTGGTTTACGGAATCTCATGACTGGGATACGGCAATACCGGGCTATAACTTGTTAAGGAAAGACAGAGAGGACAGGAAAGGGGGAGGAGTGGCTCTTTATGTCAGAAACAATATCAAATACAAACAAGCACCAAAAATATTTTTTGGGGAAATTATACTATACTTAATCGATTCACATCCAATTCCCCCCTTTGTAAATTCTTTTTGCATTAAATCTGTAAATTCTTTAGTGCTCACAAATCGTGAGTCATCTCAATTCAACTCACAATGATTCACTGAGAGACAGTCGAGCCTGTATGATGACCCGAACCAGCCTCCTGTCTAAATACTCAATTCATGTGTGTATAATCATGATTATACACACATGAATTGAGTTCACCCTGGTGGGGGCTTTAAACTCAGATATATGAAACCCTTCCTCCATTCCTTAAAAAATGTTTCCTTTCTATTTAGACGGGAGGCTGGTTCGGGTCATCATACAGGCTCGACTGTCTCTCAGTGAATCATTGTGAGTTGAATTGAGATGACTCATGATTTGTGAGCACTAAAGAATTTACAGATTTAATGCAAAAAGAAGAAACAATATCAAAGCATCGGAGCTGCAAGGAAGATGGGGCAATGAAGAAGCACTATGGGCCAACCTAAAAAAAGATGGGACATCCATTTTTATTGGAGTGGTTTACAGGCCTCCAAACCAAAAAGATGAGCTGGACATAGATCTGGTTAATGACATCCACAGGATAGGAAAGAAGGGAGAAGTGGTGATCGTTGGAGACTTTAATATGCCAGATGTAGACTGGAGAATCCCATCTGCAGAATCTAATAATAGTAGAGAAATAATGGATGCCCTGCAAGTAGCTTTGTTCAAACAAATGGTTATGGAACCCACAAGAGAAGGAGTAATACTTGACTTAGTGCTCACTAATGGAGATAACATCTCTGATGTCCAGGTGGGCGCCCACCTCAGCACCAGTGATCATCAAACGGTATGGTTTAATATCACAAGAAAGATACGGAAAAGAAGCACAAAAACCAGAGTTCTGCAGTTCAAAAACACAAACTTTGATGAAATGGGGAAGTACCTGGAGGAAGAACTAAAAGGCTGGGAGAATGTGAGAGATGTGGATCAACAGTGGACCAATCTAAAAGGAGCAATTGCCAAGTCAACTAATCTATATGTTAGAAAAGTAAAGAAAAGCAAAAGAAAAATGAAACCTATCTGGTTCTCAAAGGAGGTGGCTGACAAAATAAAGGCTAAAAGAATAGCGTTCAAGAAATACAAAAGATCCCAAAGAGAGGAGCACAAAGAAGAATATCTGGTAGAACTGAGGGAGACGAAGAAATTAATCAAGAGAGCAAAAAGTCAAGCAGAAGAGAGGATTGCCAAGGAAGTAAAGAGAGGTGACAAAACGTTTTTCAGATAGATCAGTGAAAAGAGAAAAGTTCAAAGTAGTATAGTGAAATTGAAAGACGGAAAGGATCAATGTGTGGAAAGAGACGAAGAAATGGCAGAAATATTAAACAAATACTTCTGTTCTGTGTTCACTAAGGAGGCCCCTGGAGAAGGACCGTCCCTAGTTAACAAGATACTGGAGGGGAGTGGAGTAGATGTAACTCCATTTACAGTAGAAAATGTATGGGAAGCGCTGGGGAAACTGAAAGTAGACAAAGCCATGGGACCTGAGGAGGTTCATCCCAGGATACTGAGGGAGCTCAGAGATGTGCTGGCGGGTCCGCTGTGTGACCTGTTCAATAGATCCCTAGAAACGGGAGTGGTGCCAAGTGATTGGAGAAGAGCTGTGGTGGTTCCGCTTCACAAGAGTGGGAACAGAGAGGAGGCTGGTAACTACAGACCGGTTAGCCTCACTTCAGTGGTGGGAAAAGTAATAGAGTCACTGTTGAAAGACAGAATAGTGAACTATCTACAGTCAGGAGAATTGCTGGACCAGAGGCAGCATGGATTCACCAGGGGAAGATCCTGTCAGACAAATCTGATTGACTTTTTTGACTGGGTAACCAAGGAATTGGATCAAGGAAGAGCACTCGATGTCATCTACTTTGATTTCAGCAAAGCTTTTGATACGGTCCCGCACAGGAGACTGGTGAATAAAATGAGAAGCTTAGGAGTGAGTGCCGAGGTGGTGACCTGGATTCCAAACTGGTTGACGGACAGAAGACAATGTGTGATGGTAAATGGAGCTCTCTCTGAAGAGAGGGAGGTTTTAAGTGGTGTACCACAAGGATCGGTGTTGGGACCGGTCCTGTTCAATATATTTGTGAGTGACATTGCGAACAGGATAGAAGGTAAGGTTTGTCTTTTTGCGGATGACACTAAGATCTGCAACAGAGTGGACACGCCGGAAGGAGTGGAGAGAATGAGACGGGATTTAAGGAAGCTGGAAGAGTGGTCGAAGATATGGCAGCTGAGATTCAATGCCAAGAAGTGCAGAGTCATGCATATGGGGAGTGGAAATCCAAATGAACTGTATTCGATGGGGGAGAAGGGCTGATATGCACGGAGCAGGAGAGAGACCTTGGGGTGATAGTGTCTAATGATATGAAGTCTGCGAAACAATGTGACAAGGCGATAGCAAAAGCCAGAAGAATGCTGGGCTGCAGAGAGAGAGGAATATCGAGTAAGAAAAGGGAAGTGATTATCCCCTTGTACAGGTCCTTGTTGAGGCCTCACCTGGAGTACTGTGTGTTCAGTTCTGGAGACCGTATCTACAAAGAGACAAGGACAAGATGGAAGCGGTACAGAGAAGGGCGACCAGGAAGGTGGAGGATCTTCATCGGATGACGTACGAGGAGAGATTGAAGAATCTAAATATGTACACCCTGGAGGAAAGGAGGAGCAGGGGTGATATGATTCAGACTTTCAGATACTTGAAAAACTTTAACGATCCAAAGACAACGACAAACCTTTTCCATCAGAAAAAAATCAGCAGAACCAGAGGTCACGAGCTGAGGCTCCAGGAAGGAAGACTAAGAACCAATGTCAGGAAGTATTTCTTCACAGAAAGGGTGGTGGATGCCTGGAATGCCCTTCCGAAGGAAGTGGTGAAGTCTAAAACTGTGAACGACTTCAAAAGGGCATGGGATAAACACTGTGGATCCATCAAGTCTAGAGGGCGTGAATAAAGAGGAGGCATTCAAACACTGCATGGAGCGGCAGTAGCCACAGAGGCATTCACGGAGCGGGATGCCAGTGGCCAGTAGTTGGTGTTCCACCTTCACGGAGTGGAAGGATGGAGGGCTGCTATCTCAAAAAAATAAAAAAAATAAAAAAAAAAAAATAAAAACAGGGGTGGGTAAGAGTATGGGGTAAGGGCGTGGCCTGCTTGTTACAGCGGTTGCTACCCCTAATTGAGCTGACGTTCACTTGGATGCAGATACGGCGCTGCTCTCTAAATTGGTGGTGGGGTGGAGGGGAATTAGGGCTGGAGGGTACTGGAAGCCAATAGTAACAGGTGGGAGAGAAAAAAAGGGGAAAAAAATGGTTAAAGTGCGTAGCTTGCTGGGCAGACTGAATGGGCCGTTTGGTCTTCTTCTGCCATCATTTCTATGTTTCTATGATAAAGATCCTGCAGGAGACTAAATATACAGTAGAATCCTTTTGGGTGGAAAATCCATGTGTGATGGGAAAGTATGTAGCAGTGGGGTATACTACCGTCCAACTGACCAAAATGAACAGATGGATGATGAAATACGAACAGAGATTGCGGAAGCTAATAAATTTGGCAGCAGATGAATAATGGTGGATTTCAATTATTCCGATATTGACTGGGTAAATTTAACATCAGGGAGGTAAAATTTCTAGATGAAATAAATGACTGCTACACGGAGCTGTTCGTCTGGGAACTGATGAGCGGGGGAGACATTTTAGACCTAATTCATACTGGAGTGCAGATTTGATGCAAGAGGTAACAAATTTGTAGGACTGCTCGACAAAAGCAAAAATGACTAACTGGGAAGACATTAAGTAAATATACAACTCAAGCATTAAACAAAGGGGGAATGATAAAATGAGGAAAACTGAAAAATGCAGCTACAAAAATTGAGAATTTATCTCAGGAGTAGTCATTGTTTAAAAACACCATCTCAGAACCCTAGATACATATATTCCACAAATTTAAAAAAGTGGAAAGGCGGCCAAACAACTGCCAGCATGGTTAAAAGATAAAAAGCAGAGAGTAGGACTAAATGGCTAGTTTTCTCAGTGGAGAAGGGTAAACAGTGGAGTACCTCAGGGATCTGTACTGGGACCAGTGCTTTTTAACAGATTATAAATTATCTGGAAAAGGGAACAAGTAAAGTGATCAAATTTGCAGACAATACAAAATTATTCTGAGTTGTTAAATCACAATAGGATTGTGAAAAATTGCAGGAGGAACTTGCAAGACTGGAAGACTGGGCATTTAAATGGCAGATGAATTTTAATATAGACAAGTGCAAAGTGATGCACATGGGGAAAGGTAACCCACACTGTAGTTACACAATGTTAGGTTCCATACTAGTAATTACCGCCCAAAAAAGTGATTGGGCACCATAGTGAATAATACTTTGAAATTCTTGGTTCAGTGTGCAGCGGCAGTTAAAAAAGCAAAACCAGAATGTAAGGAATTCCTAGGGGAAAAAATGGAGAATAAAAAGCCGAATATTAAAACGTCTCTGTATCACTCCATGGTGAGGCCGAACTTAGAGTACTGTGTGCAATTCCAGTCACCGCATCTCAAAAATGATATAGTTGTACTAGAAAAGTTACAGAGAAGGGCAACCAAAATGATAAAGGGGATGGAATGAATTCCCTATGAGAAAAGGCTATACAAGTTACAGAAGAGATGTCGAAGGTGGGATATGATAGTGATCTATAAAATTATGAGTGGAATAGAATAGGTAGATGTGAATCCAATCTATTCTTCTTTCAAAAAAATACAAAGACTAGAGGGCACACCATTAAGTTAGTATGTAGAACAAAATAAATTGGGGAAAATGTTTACTCAATGCAGAATTATGCTCTGGTATTCATTACTGAAGGATGTGGTTAAGGGAGTTAGTGAAGCTGGGTTTGAAAAAAGGTTTAGATAAGTTCTTGGAGGAGAAATCCATTAACTGCTATTAATAAAGTTGACTTAGGGAATAGCCACTGCTATTAATTGCATCAGTAGCATGGGGTCTTCTTGGTGTTTAGGTACTTGCCAGGTTCTTGTGGCCTGGTTTGGCCTCTGTTGGAAACAGGATGCTGGGCTTGATGAACCCTTGGTCTGACCCAGCATGGCAATTTCTTATGTTCTTTTATGAAGTTTTTGTTTTGTTACTTTTTTTTTGGGGGGGGGGGGGGGTGTGACCTGGCAGTTTCATTCAGCACCACCACTACCTAGTTTTCCTTCCCTTTATGACCCCATCTAAATTAGCCACTGTAGTGTAAATCCAGAGGCCTTGTATTCTGAACTTCGCCATTACTCAGTGCTGACACTTCCTGATAAAGTCTTTCTGCTCCCAGTGGCTGTAAACTAGGAATGGCCAGGGGATCCAGCTCCAGAGCTAGCTCCACGTCCTGTAGCTGGAGCACAGCTGGTTATTTTTTTTTTTTAATAAGCTGTGCTCTGGAACTGGAATCAAAATGGAGCAGGGCTCCGGAGCTTGGAGCTGGAGTTGCTCCACACTACTACCTTAAAATACTGATAATGTTTACTGAAAGTAATAAAATGCAGTATGTAATTCATTTCATAAGAATAAAACAAACCTCATTCTAACTATTTGGGAAAGAATATTTTAGTTTTTTTAGATGCCTCCCTTTTCTTGATTCTAGAGCTGATTTCTAGATCCATGTTTTAAGAATAGAGTTTTTGACATGGAGCAAAAGGAAACTGTGAGAAAAAGATTAGTGTTTTTTCTGCACCTAGTGAAAATAACCCTATGCCAGTTCCAGCCAAGACAGCACATACATCTTTATGGACCTATGACATCTCTGATAATGAAAATGACAATATGGAAGTTTTCTCTTTTCCTTTGCACAATGAGCTGAAGGTGAGTTGTACAAGGAGGGAGCACCTTGATTCTTCCCTTTAGTTTTTTGGGAAACATACAAAGATTCACTGCCTATATTGGTATAACCGTCTCCATTTCTTCTGTGGGCCAGCAACATCTGAAAAAGTGAAAGACTGTTCTTTAAAGCAGGAAACCAAATCACTGATCGTAAAACAAGACACAGTTCTATAAATGTTGAGAAAATCAATTTGATAAACCATAACCTATCCTTAAATATTCAATGAACAAGGGGATAATGGAAAAAAACTGTTCAATGAGATAAAAAAAAAAAAAAGTGAACACAAATCTTTGTTTAGGAAGTTTATTTTAGTTATTTTATTATGCAATTGTCATACAAATGCAGTTTCTATGCCAGTTAATTGTTTAAAAGAGAACTATACCTTTCCCAGCCCTATTCATTATGCCATAGTTGCTGACTTGGTCATCATCAATTCATTGGGGTGGGGTGGGGAATACTCGGGCTCGGGCACTGTTAAATAAAGCTGCGGCCTTGTTGATTCCAATTGTTGTCCTGAATCGTTTGAGTGGTTTCTTTGTCTACATTATGTGATTTACTTAGATTTTAGCAAAGCTTTTGATATGTTCCCCACATAGGAGTCTTGTGAATAAAATGAGAAGCTTGAGACTTGGCGCCAAGGTGGTAGAGTGGACTTCAAACCGGTTGACTGTAAAAGGAAGCTACTCTGAAGAGCGAATTGTGATAAATGAGTGCAACAGGGATCGGTTTTGGGGTCAGTTCTGTTCAATACATTTGAGAGTGACATTGCAAATGGGATAGAAGGTAAAGTTTGTCAATTTGCGGATGATACCAAGATCTGCAACAGAGGATATGCCTGAAGGAGCAAAAAGAATGAAAAGTGATTTAAGAAAGCTGGAAGAGAGGTCAAAGACTTGGCAACTGGGATTCAAAGTCAAGAACTGCAGAGTCATGCATCTGGGGTACAGTAATTCAAAAGAGCTGTATGTGATGGGGGGTGAAAGACTAATATACATGGACTGGGAAAGGGACCTTGGTATGATAGCGCCTGGCGATCTGAAGGCAGCAAAACAATGTGGCAAGGTGATAGCTAAAACCAGAAGAAAGAAGGCTACAGAGAGAGAGGAATAACCAATAAGAAAAAGGAGGTAATAATGCCCTTGTCCAAGACCTTGGTGAGGCCTCACCTGGAGTACTGTGTTCAGTTCTGGAGACCGTATCTCCGAAGGGACAGAGACAGGATGGAGGCGGTCCAGAGAAGGGTAACCAAAATAGTGTGGAGTCTGTATCAGAAGATATATCAGGAAAGACTGAAGAATCTAAATATGTATACCCTTGAAGAAGGCAGAGACAGGGGAGATATGATACAGACCTTCAGATATCTGTAAGGTTTTTAATTATGCACAAATTTCGAACCTTTTCCGTTGGATAGCAAGCAGTAGAACTAGGGGTCATGATATGAAACTTCAGAAAAAACAGCTCAAAACCAATGTCAGTAAATATTTCTTCACGGAGAAGGTGGTGGATGCCTGGAATGTCATTCCAGAAGAAGTGGTGAAGATTAAAACAGTAAACAAATTAAAAAAAAAAACATGGGATAAATACTATGGATCCCTAAAGGCTAGAGTTGGAAATTAAGAAAAGAGTGCATGGGGATAATCAGAATGGAACAGCAGCTACTACCTACTACCCCTAACATAAGGCATGGGAATTACTACCCTTGACTAATTAGCTTGCATGATTTTGACACAACTGTAGCATTGCTTTCCGTTTTGATGGCGGGGGAATAAAAGGGAAATTGGATTCAGACGACAGCCAACACTGGGCCCTAACTTATGGTCCAGGGTACAGATATTCAGACATTAGGGGAAAAGCACAGGACTGCTTCTATAGCCAAATCCAAAAGCAAAGCACGTTCAAGCAGCAGCATTGTATGAATTATCAAGAAGGCTGCTCACCTGTAAAAATGTTGCTAGCGGTAATTTTGTTATGGGTTTGACAGTTGCTTGGTTTGATTGTTAATATTACTGCCCTTAACAGAAAGTAACAGGGTAACCAAGACAGAGCAGCAGTTTCTACCCTTTACAAAAACATGGGGGTATCCTGCATGGAAAAAGCAGTTACTACCATAAGAAGCTTGCTAGGCAGACTGGACTATTTGGTCTTTTTCTGCCGTCATCGCTATGTCAGCTGAATGTCTCTCCTGGCTCCGGAGCCATCTTGGAGTGGGAGCTAGCAAACCCAGAGCACTGCCATTCCTACTGTGAATTCTGCCCCAGTCATTGCGGAGCTGTAGAACAGAAGCCAGACCCAGGAACCTGGGTCTTCTAAATGGTAGTGCACAGCACTGCCATTGAGCTACTGAGATGACCCAGGTAAGAATATGTAGACCGCAAATTCTCAATTAAGTAACCCTGTAAAGTAAAATAAGCCATAAAAAAAAATATTCAAGCTAGAAATAAGGCTCAGTGGCTACTATTTCTCATGAGGAAAAACCCTGACTAAGCTTCAGCGTGCAGAAAAGTCACAAGAAAAAGCTGTTAGCTACAAATCTGCTTCACTTTTTTGAAGGAGTTAATAAATATGTGGATAAAGGTGAACCGGTAGATGTAGTGTACTTGGATTTTCAGAAGTCATTTGACAAAGTTCCTCATGAGAGGCTTCTAGGAAAAGTAGAAAATCATGGGATAGGTGGCGATGTCCTTTCGTGGATTACAAACTGGCTAAAAGACAGGAAAACAGGAGAATAGGATTAAATGGACAATTTTCTCAGTGGAAGGAAGTGGGCAGTGGAGTGCCTCAGGGATCTGTACTGGGACCCTTGCTTTTCAATATATTTATAAATGATCTGGAAAGAAATACGACGAGTGAGGTAATCAAATTTGCAGATGATACAAAATTGTTCAGAGTAGTTAAATCACAAGCAGATTGTGATAAATTGCAGGAAGACCTGGTGAGGCTGGAAAATTGGGCATCTAAATGGCAGATGAAATTTAATGTGGACAAGTGCAAGGTGATGCATATAGGGAAAAATAACCCATGCTATAGTTACACAATGTTAGGTTCCATATTAGGTGCTACTACCCAAGAAAGAGATCTAGGCGTCAGTGGATAACACATTGAAATCGTCGGTTCAGTGTGCTGCAGCAGTCAAAAAAGCAAACAGAATGTTGGGAATTATTAGAAAGGGGAATGGTGAATAAAACGGAAAATGTCATAATGCCTCTGTATCGCTCCATGGTGAGACCGCACCTTGAATATTGTGTACAATTCTGGTCGCCGCATCTCAAAAAAGATATAATTGCGATGGAGAAGGTACAGAGAAGGGCTACCAAAATGATAAAGTGAATGGAACAGCTGCCCTATGAGGAAAGACTAAAGAGGTTAGGACTTTTCAGCTTGGAGAAGAGACGGCTGAGGGGGGATATGATAGAGGTGTTTAAAATAATGAAAGGTCTAGAACGGGTAGATGTGAATCGGTTTTTTACTCTTTCTGATAATAGAAAGACTAGGGAGCACTCCATGAAGTTAGCATGTGGCACATTTAAAACTAATCGGAGAAAGTTCTTTTTCATTCAACGCACAATTAATCTCTGGCATTTTCTGCCAGAGGATGTGGTTAGTACAGTTAGTATAGCTGTGTTTAAAAAAGGATTGGATAAGTTCTTAGAGGGAGAAGTCCATTACCTGCTATTAAGTTCACTTAGAAAATAGCCACTGCTATTACTAGCAACGGTAACATGGAATAGACAGTTTTTGGGTACTTGCCAGGTTCTTATGGCCTGGATTGGCCACTGTTGGAAACAGGATGCTGGGCTTGATGGACCCTTGGTCTGACCCAGTATGACATGTTCTTATTGCAGTTATTAGTCTTCTAACCTGTATTTTTTTTTCTTCTATTTAAGCTCATCCCTTTTCACTGGTAGCAGAAGGAAAGTTACATTCAGGTACAGTAGGTATTTCCCTGTCCCCAGAGGGCTTTTAATCTTGGGTGCGTCCAGAAAAAACTTGTGAAAATGTTAAATGCCATGAATAGAATTTTCCAGGGAAAACAAAAAGAGACCAGATGAAAGTGGGGATAGGAAGAGAAAGACAAAAAAAGCGCCAGACAGGGACAAAGTATGCACATTTTCTTTTTTTAAACACACTGGAGTACAAAGTCCCAATCTTGCTTTTATTTATAGAAAGTGATAAGTGTGATACTTTCAATTAAAAATGGTTCAAGCAGAGATTAGGTTTGAGCAAACCTTATTAAGCTCTTAATCAGTAATGAGAAATAAGAAATATATGACAAAGTAGACTAATTTGAGGTTGACACACTGGTCCGTTTGATCTGTCCATTGCTACCTACTCTATGTATGGAAAGAAAAAGGGAGCACAGAATGAAGTAGTGGTGGATGGACAGAGAAATAAAGATGTGGATCTTTTGTAGTATATTTGGAAGAAATAAGCTAAAGGGGGTGGGAAGAAGTAGCAGAAATAATGTAATTGTTCCATGCAGGAGAAGTGGCTAGGGTTTTATAGAAGAAAACTGACCCAAATAATAAGTGGGTAAAAGATTGCTAATTAAAAAAAAAAAAAAAAAAAAAAACCACAGCAAAACAAAAGCATGAAAAGGTTAATTATCAATATAGCTGAACAAACCAAAAGTGCTATACACCTATTTATGTATGAAGAGGAATTAAAACTGACCAGAGGTTGTAATGTCGCAAGACCTAAAACAGATAAAAGGGAAAGGAAGAAGCTTACTTACTGGAAGCAGAAGAGGATCTTAGAGAAAAGTCATGAGAAGAGGCCACTAAAAATAGATAAAATAGGTTCTAATTAAAGTAGTCAGTGCCTCATAATACCCAGTCTGTTAAACCATATTCACAAGGACTAGATTTAACAAATAGTACGGTTAAATTATTCTTACTTCCAGTCCTGCTAGCCCAGTCAGCTGGTATGGAATTTCTCTCCTTCACAGCTGACGGAGACAGAGGACACACCTCATTAATGACCTCACTCTGGGATCCAAGGGATCTGGGGTCCTGGTCCAATAGCCTACTATCCAGAGCACTGTGACCAATTCCTCCCCCTTGTTGCCAATAAAAACATCAGAGGGCCCATAAGACTATTCTAAGTGAGCAAGAGGTACAAGTATCAAAAGAGAGAACAGGCACCTTTAGAGATATAAGAAATATGCCTTGTGACTGATTCCCCCCCAACCCTGTTTTCCTGTGCGCGTTCTGGACTGGTTTAAGCAAGGCGCAAGGAAAGGAAGTCATCAGGTAAGAATAATATAACTTTCCTTTTCTTCCTGCTAGACGGTGATCACAAAAACTACTCCTTGCTGCGGTTTAAGACAGTGCTACCTTTATAATTCCTAGCTCAAAGGCAGCATCTACCTTGGCCTGTATGTCCAACCTGTAATGCTTAATGAAGGAATACAAGGATGAGCAGGCAGCTGCCTTACAACTTTCCTCTGGGGAGGCTAAGGTTGCTTTTGCCTAGAATCTCTTTACCTGATAGTAAGCTGATGTGATTGCTTCCCTAATCCACGTGGCTATGGTGACCTTAGAGGCTGCCTCTCCTTTCTGGGCATCATGAAACAAGACAAATAGCCTGTCCATTTTCCTAAAGGTGTTTGACACCTTCAGATATCTCAACAAAATATGACATGTCTAATAGGTGTTGACTATTGTCCTTCTCCTGATAGTCCTCACCATTAAGGCTAGATGGAATACCACCTGATTTATATGAAATGCTGAAATCAACTTAGGTAGGAACAATGGAAGTGACAGACAGGTGACCAAATCCTGCGAAAATACTAAGTAAGGATCCCTACACAATAGGGTCCAGAGCTCTGAAACGAGCCTGGCCAAGCAGATTGCTACAAGGAAGGAAGCCTTCAGTGACCATTTTTTAAACAGATGCTTGCTTTAGGGACTCAAAGGAGTTGAACTAAAGTTCTTAGCACCAGGTTGAAGTCCCACTAGGTGGAATGTGGCCTGTGTTTTATTTCTTTAAGAAACCGTCCTATGTCCTGTGCCTTTAATTTGGCCTCTATAACATGCAATGGCTGCAATCTAGACCTTCAAGTGCCAGACCTTTGTCCAGACTCGCTTGCAGGAAATCTAATATTTGTGAGATATCCACTCTACCAGTAGAATGGCCCTGCTTGGCACAATAGATTTCAAACATTCACCAAATCATGACATAGGCCAGGGAGGTGGAAAATTTCTGTGCCTTTAATATAGTTGAGATTACAGAAGCAGAGTATCCTCTCTTGCTCAGGCAAACCATAAGAGAGAATGGAAAAAGGTACTGAACCTTGCCAGAAAAGACCACGCTCCTTGAGTAGAGACAGTGGTGCTCCATATAGTTGCCGCATACCAGTATCTCCTTGGTTAATCTGGATCTACTAGAATCACCAAGAATGGATGGTTTTCCACTTTCTTTATTTTTCTGCTTATTAATGGCCACGGTGGGAAGACAAATAGCCAGCTGAACCTTGGCCATGGGCATATGAATGCATCTATTTTGCTGGATCCTTGATTCACCTTGTGGCTAAAAAATACATCAGCTTTGGCATTTGCATATGTTGCCATTAGGTCTGTGTATGGTGCTCCCAATCTGGCTCCTGAGTCCACCTGTTCCTGCTGAGGTAGTCAGTTTGCAGGTTCTTCTTTCCTACCATGCAGGCTGCTGAGAGCTGGAGAAGATGCTTCTCTGCGCATTCGAACCAGGTCACCTCCTGTGCTAACAAGGGCTGCAAGTGCCTCCTTGTCTGCTGATATAAGCTACTGCCGTGGCATTATCTGACTGAACCCGACTGCCTTCCTTCTTATTTAGGAAAGAATGTGCCACAGGACCAGCCTGATGGCTTTTGTTTCCAATCTGTTTAATGAATAAGCTACTTCCTGCCCTGTCCAGTGCCTTTAAGCCAACTGTCCCTAGCAATGAGCACCCCAGTCCTTCAGGCTGGCATCTGTTCTGACCGCAACCCAGTCGGGAGGGGTCCAGGGCTATTCTCATCTGGAGGTTTAAAGGTTGTGCCCACCAATCCAGGCAGTTCTTGATCCTGAGGGGACCGGAAGCCAGCACTGGAAGTCCTGGAAGGTAGGTGACCAAAGTGTAAGCAGAGCCCTTTGGAAAGGCCACATATAGGCTCTAACCCATGGAACCAGGTCCAGCACTGATGCCATAAGGCCTAGAAGATAGAGGTAATCCCACTCTCTGGAAGCCTCATGTGCCTGAAACTTTTAAATACCTGGACTAATTTGGACATTCTGATGGAAGTCTGAAACATTCACCTATGTTCTATGTTGAAGCAGGCCCCTAGAAACTCCAGCATTTACGACAGGACTAGACTGTTCTTTGAGAACAGCAACACCCAGCCTAACTACTGAAAGAAGTGTAGCACTGCTTCAGAGATGTGTCTGCCCTCCTGAGCAGACATGGCTCTTATAAGCCAATATTCCAAATAGTGGGGTGGGTGCACCCCCTAATACCCTGTAGTCACATAGCTGTCCACCACTTACCATCATGACCTTGGTTATAGGTCCAAGGGCCGTTTGCCAGACCAAAGGACAAAGCTTGAAACTAAAAATGCTCGCCCAACACAGAATCTTACGTTCTGGTGAGACTGCTGGATGGGAATGGAAGTAAATTTCAACTAGATCTATCAATTCTAGGAATTTCTCTTGGATTAACTGATGCTATCAGCAATTACAGAGTCTCCATTTGAAAATGGGGTACCTGCATATGTTGACCCCTCTGAGGGTCCAGCACTGGGCAAAAAGATCCTTCTTTTTTTGGAACTACAAATTAGATTGCGTGCTACAGTTGCATTGACCACCTCTCTTTTGAGAGGGCAGACAGAGGGGAGATTACAAAGCTCTGGAACAGGGTTTTATGTCCTTCGAACATCATCCAGGACTCATTGGTCTGAAGTGATTCGGGTCAACTCAGTGTAGTACCTCAGCAGGCGCCCGCCTACTGGGACTACTTCCAAGGGGATCAGCTGGGAGTTACTGTGTTGATTGGTTTCCACCTGCAACTGCAGGAGTCTCTGCCTTCACCTTTCTTGCCCCTGAATGGACACGAAGTAAGGGGACAATCCTAAGAGGAACATTTTGCAATTTTATACCTTTGCCAATCTCATAAGTCCTGCCCTTGTGCAAGTCCTATCCTCAGGGAGTCTTTTGGGTTTTGATTC
Organism: Rhinatrema bivittatum; assembly: GCF_901001135.1. NCBI lineage: Eukaryota > Metazoa > Chordata > Amphibia > Gymnophiona > Rhinatrematidae > Rhinatrema > Rhinatrema bivittatum. The sequence continues at coordinate 199,359,225 of NC_042620.1, read as the reverse complement.
CTCTAGGTCCTTCACTAATTCTTCTAGTTTCCCTCCAAAAAGGATATTATTTATTAGGTAATTTACAAGGCGTTACTTCAACACAGATTCCATTGCCAACTGCATAGCCATAGAAGCCTTCTGGCCCCCTACTTCTGAGGCCAGAACTCTAGAGTACATTCTCATTAGGTTGTACATATCAGCAAAAAATGCTATGTCTGATTCCAGACAGGCTAATTCCTGGGTTGTCCGGGAGCTGTTCAGTCTAATGAAGGGCAGTTCAGGCCACATAGCCCCCCACACATGAAGTCTACAGGGCCACAATTTGTTGTAAAAAACTTGTTTAAGCTGTGCCTCTATTTTACTACCTTATGGTCCCCCTTCAACCCTTATACCTCCCTGCCCTGTCCCCGCGTCCCCCCCATGGAAATGGTAGTCTTCCACCATGACTGATGAAGCCAGTGCATTGAAGAAAGGGATTCACAGGCTATTCCTTTCCTCCAGTGGCAGGAGTTCTTTCCCCCTTGGTAGCTTTCTAATGCACTGGAGAATAGGATCCCCCTCAAACAGTTCTTTAGTGGAAGCATCTGACATTCCCCAATGCCTCGATCACACAAGAAACAAGGGCCACCAGCTCACCTTTCAGTAACAAGTGGACTATGGTGGTATCATCCTCCTCCAAGGAAAACTCCCCTTCTTCCTGTGAATCCTCTGGACAGTCCTTGGGAGAGTCCACCCCAGACCATGAAAGATTCCCTACAGCAGTGGTGGCCAACCTTTCATGCACCAAGAGCCAAAAAACTAGAGATGTACAGTGCCAAACAGCCTCACATTTTCAAAAGACTGGGGAGAGGTGAGGAGATGGGGAGAAGTGTTCCAGCAAGGACCCCCTTCCCCCTCAGCTCCATCGTATCTAACAGCTTCCTCCATCCTGTCCTCCACCAACTCCCTCTTTCTCAATTTTCCCATCCTGCTCTGACCAGTTTCTCTCTGTCCCCCTTCTCTCGGAGGTTGATTCTCTCAGTCCCCCTATCCTATTCCCCCCAGTCTATCTCTCAATCCCTCCACCTGAATCAACCAGACTCTCTATCCCCCCACACTGTTCCCATCAGCCTCTCTATCCTCCCACTACTCTCTCTTGCTCTCATTTCCCCTATCCTGTGCACCCAGCAGTCTCTCTCTCTCAAGTCCTAATCCTGTTCCCATCTAGCTCTCTCAATCCTCCTACCCTTTCCTCACCAGCCTCTCAATCTCCCATCCCACAAGTCCGTCTCAATCCTCTCAACCTATCCCAGACTTCCCATCAGTCTCTCTCAATCCCATCCTGTCCTTACCAATCTGTCTGTCCTATCAGTCTCTCTCATTTACCCCAGCCTGTACCCATCATCTTTCTTTCTCTCAATCTTTCCACTCTGCCCCCACTAGTATGTCTTCCTTCCAGTCTCTTTGCTCCCTCACCATGTTCTGGATAGTTTCTTTTAATCCTTCCACCAAGTCTCCATCAATCTCTCTCTGTCAATTCCATTCTGTTCCCACCACCCTCTCTGAATCCTCCCACCAATCTTTTAATTCTTCCACCTTGTGCCCACCAGTCTCTCTCAACGTTCCACACCTAATCCCTATAGTCTCATTCCCTTACCTTCCCATTCTCCACCAATTCTGTCTGTCTCTCTTTCTTCAATCCCCTATCCTTGTCCTCCACCAGTCTCTAGGAAGCCATAGCATTAACATCATCCACACTACACAATAATGATGGAAAATCAGTGACCCACAATAGAAGATTCTTCCACTACCATCTCTTGGTGCTAATTTACCCTATCTCTCCACTCTCTGTCAGCACCACCATTTTCCCTTTTTTCCCCCATCCCTTCTGTCTCTTCCCTGCCCTCCCACAGACTATCTTCTTCCCAGTATCCCCAGCACTTTACCTCCTGTCCTGTGCAGTACTTCCCAGTTGCTATTGAGGACAGGAAAGCCAAGAGAAAATTTGCCACATGAAAGAGCCACAAGTTGGTCACCTCTGCCTAGATGCATGCGTGGTTGAATGTCCTATAATGGGGATGTTCTGAGCCTTACCTAGGTCCCCTGACTGCTGCCATTAGAGATGAAATGTGTCCCTTGGGGATTCAGATACCCCTGGTTCTGCAGGTCTGTACATGGTCATTTATGCTTAATGGATGGCCATAATAAAATCTATAGAAAAAAAATGTCCTGCCAGGGTTCCTTAGTGCCTTGAGCTCTTCAAGGGAGCGAGCCCCTTCCCACCAGAGATCCCCCACTGGGACTACCTCCCAATATTACTTCAAAGTGAAGAAGGTTCACCCCCTACCCCCAATACAGAAGAACCAGGGCTGCCTTGCCCCATCAGAATCTGCTCTCAGTTACACTTCCCTTAGCTGAGGGCCCATGGGCTTCCTCTTGGATCTTTCTACCTGGCTCCCCTTCATAGACCAGGCAGAAAGAGCCTGCAACACTAAGGATATGCTTGGCCCTGCACACTGCACACGTCCTCCCTCTATGCACAGCAGCTAAATCTCAGGGAGCCCACAGGAAAGAAAGCAAATAGCTGCTGTCAGGAAATAAACGTCCCCTCTCTTATGGTAAATGAGTAATTTCTTGATCCATACCCTCTCTGAAGGGTGCCTCAGCAAATTGAGAATGTTTCCAATTCCCCTTGTCCAGTGAAACAATTTATCCCAGCAGTAGGCTTCCCTCCCCCGAGCAACAAATGTCACAGTCCACTATTCACAACCTCCGGGGATGCCTGTGCTAGCTGTTAATGCAGACCCAACTTTTTTTCCCACTTCTGCTCATTGAGCTAGCTAGCTTGGGTGGGGTTTTTTTCTTTTCTGAGAGCCCACTACCAAGCAGAACAGAGGGGTGGGGGAGGAGAAAGGAAGAGAGAGCACAGTCCTGCAGGCCCTTTTACTTTTTTTTTTTTTTTTTCTGTTTAAGGGCTGCAAGGTTCCTGCAAGATCCAGGTACCATTTCTCTGGGGCTCCACAGAAACCCTAGGAATTAGGAATAACTATCAAAGCTCACCAGGGAAATCCTGGAGAGAACATTCCCATTGGGAAAACCAACCCCTAGAGGTTGTTGTCCCAGGAGCAACAAGGACTCAACTAGGCCAGAGTCGTACCCAAGCTCTGGAAGCTATCGTCCTCTTCACATGTCCACAGTTGCAAGGACAGAGACTACTGGATTGGACCAGGACAACAATCACACCTCCCTTCAAGCCCAGAGTGAGATCATAAAAGAAATGTGTCATCTGTCTCAATCAGCTGTGCAGGATGGAAATCCCATACATGAAGACTGGTCTAGAAGGAAGAAAAGGAAGTGTATAATTAAACTTTCATTCTCAATTTTCTGTGGGTAAAAAAATGGAAGGAAAAAAGTCCAGAACCTTTACCAGCTAGACATCTAATAGAAAGTGAACCCAATGTTTCAATCATTCATGCTTAATTGTATAGCTTTTTGTTTTTCCATTTTAATTTTTATTGGACTTAAAAAAAAAAAGATATGTAGAAAACAAAATCTCAGTACAAATAATTGCCTTTATTCTGCTCTTATGCATCAAAATTCTTATAAGTCCTGCGGATGTATGAGGATATACATAAGCAATTAATTCAATGCTAATTATAATATGAGCGGCATCATGTGTTAAATGTCTTAAATAGCAGCTCCTAAGACTGTAGAAACTAAATATCATATTGAAATACTGGGTTGAATGAGGTCATTTTTGCAACATGCACGTCGAGAATTCTGTGAGTGGGTAGAACAGACAAACAGCCAATTTAATAGATAATACATCACTGTTAACTAGAAAAGCTTAATTAATGCATTTTCATTCGTACATACACAGTGAAATATTTTACTGATCTAAATGGTGGAGTCAGGCTACACCGTGAACAATTCACTTCACCTCCCTGTATTTACTATATTATAATTGTCTTCTAACCTCTCAGTATTTAGATAAATGTCATGTGTTAAAAAAACTAAACTGTCAGCTTATGTGACATCTATTGATGTGACCACATATGTAAATCAAAACATGAGAAAATAAAGACAAATACAAAAAGAGAAAAATAAGGAAAAATATGGAAAATGAATAAAAGCCATAAAAAAAAAATTGTGCAAGGAGGGATGGAGTTTCTCCACTCCTAAAATTTTTATTTATTTTTTTTTTTTTTTTACACATTTCCAAGCCCTTACCACTGTGGTGTGTGACCTGCGTGTGGAGTATGTGTCTGGTGTGCTATGTTTTTCTGTCTGGGTATAGAGTGTCTGGATCTATTTCTTTATTGGTCAGAGTGTGGGGTGTCCAGGTACATGGTATCCATTTCTCTGTCTCTTTCTGTCAGGGTGTGGGGTGTTTGCCTCTCTCTTACAGCAACTTGAAAAGAAACAAAACAGGGACTTTGAGCCACTGATTGGCAGTGTGGCTACCTGCTGAATACCCTTCATATGAATTTGTGTGTGTGTGTGTGTGTGTGTGTTCTTGGAAGGTCTCAAAACAATTACATGAATGGAAGTGGGGGCCATGACTCAAAAACTTCTCACCCCTGATCTAGATCAGTGGTTCTCACAAACGTGACACACTGAACATGTAACCATCACAGGGCTATATGTAAACATACACTCTGCATCCACGGGAACCCCCTCGACCCCCAACAATGTGTCAGAACAGGTCAGTACCCATACAAATCACCATATTTATTTATTTATTTATTATTTGTATTATACCGAGTTTCATGATAGGAATCACATCAACCCGGTTTACAATTAACAATGTGAGTAAAGGCAGAGAGTAACAAAGTAAAGAACATTTCCCAATAGAAGAACAAATATAGTATGAAACTTAACAAATATTATAACAATATTTTGGATGTGAGAAAGTTACAAAAAACATGGAAAAATAACTTGGATATGAAAGGGGAGGAATTGTAGAACGACTATTAGCATTTTAACCAGCTGTATCAATTAATAAATATGTATAATATAAAATATAGATGTGTAGCAAAATGATTAGATAAGATATTGTTGTGAAGTATAATAAAATGTTGCTGTGACTGCGTGTGAAGTTAGTGGGATTTTTTTTTTTTTTTTTTTTTTTTTTTTTTTTACAGTTCCTAACTTTTGTGTTATGCTGATGAGTGGGGAATTTAATCCAGATCTGGGAAAGCTTTTATGTTTATTACTTATTTTATGTTTATTACTGTATTGTTCACCTTGTTATAAGAATATCTCAAACTTCCATGAAAATGTATTCACTATGTAAACCGTTATGATGGCTTTTCCGAATAACAGTATATAAAACTCTTCAAATAAATAAATAAATACAAAAAAGATATTCTGGTTCTGGTGACATCTCAGTAAAAGCAAAACAAACTCCCTTTACTACTAGGTACAACAGCCTTCCTTATGAAAAGACAGTAATTTACCACTAATGCATATCTTGTTGAGAAAAAACAACAAATAAGATTGATACAAATGCCTACATCAGAGCTTTCCAAACTTTTCATGTTGGTGACACACTTTTTAGACAAACAATTTCGTGACACAGTAATTCAGTCTACTAGCAAACTAGAGGTTAAAGGTTAAACGAACGAAATGTATTTCAACAATTTATGTATGTTTCCTTTTAACTTATGAGTAACAATAACAAAACAAAGTTATTGTGTTATTCAATTTACCTCTTTAATGAGATGTATGAGCTTGATGGGATGAAAACAGCTTTTGAATATTTGGTGTTAATAAAAAAGTCCAAAAGCTGGCTAGTTTGCCCCTATAAAATTATTTGTTAGCCTCATTCAACTAATTCTATATGGCTATGAGAGTGAAGTCTGGAATATATAGGAAGGGACAGAATGTCAATATAAATCCTGCACCTCCAGTTCTGTAATTCTGTGCATCCACTGAAATTCCCTCAATGGAGCTTGTATGTTTCCCTTACAGCTCATCATACTAAAAGATATTTTCAAATTCTGGTGTCACACCTCACAGTAACAGCAGCATAAACACCTTTCACTGCCAGGCACATTGTGAACTAACACAAAACCCAGCAAAAAAAAACACTCAAAATCTATACTGCAATCCCATCGTAACATAACAGTAATAACACTAAGGACTCAAACAATATAATAGTATAATAGTAAAACCCTGTGAAAAAGCAAGGGTAAATATTACACTGGGTCCTTGAATACCAATACACCACCTACTGAGGAAACAAAACAAACCCGATTGCTATAGATCCCTATGCTAGCAGAATCTCTCATCAAGGTCACAAACACAGAGCAGAGAGAGACCCTCACCCAATACAGAATACAAAATACAGGAGCACAAATTAGACAAAAACTGAAATGGAAACCCCAAGAAGCTAGACTCTGTATTAACAATGGAAAAACAGAACCACCATTCCTCATAAAAGAAATACAATCAAGAAACAAATCATCAGTTATAATAGTAAAACCATACTAATAAAAGAATATTTTAAAACTACTGATATAGAATTTATATTAAAATCATATACTTTTTTTTTTTTTTACAATTTCCCAAACACCAATAAAATATTTCAAAACAGCACATATATCAAACACCCAATAATTAAAACTAATAAGGATTTTAAAAAGCCCCTGCTGTCCATAGGTGGGAACTCGATTTCCTGTCACCCTGATATTGTCGAGGATTAGGAGGTTATCCTCTCTCTCTCACACATACACTGTCACATACATAGACATTCATGCTCTTATATCCACCCATAACCTCTCGCTCTCACAGACACTGACACACTCTCAGGCTCTAAGACACTCTCTCTCCCTCCACCCCCCCCCCCCCCCCCACACACACACACAAACTCTTACTCCCCTGGATTTTCTCATACACACTCATGCTCTCACTGGCTCCCTTCACATACAAACACACACACCCAGGCAAGCTCCCAGTCATTCTCACACCACACCCTCCCCACCCCCTAGGCATGCACACATTCATTCTCACACACACAGACCCCCAAGGCAGGCACCAATTCATTCTCACACACACATACAGGCAGGCACCTATTCTCACACATACAAACCCCAGGAAGACACCCATTCATTCTCAAACACAGACACACCCTCAGGCAGGCACCCATGCATTCACACACATACACCCCCAGGCAGACTCCCATTCATACACATGCACACACTAAAGGCAGACTCCGTCTCTTTCTTTTGCCAGCAACCTCGGAGCCTCTCTCATTCATTTGCTGCCACTGCTGCCGCATGGCTATTGGGGAGGCAGTGATTGCTGCTACTGGCACTGAAGCCCATTCTGCTGCCTCCACTGTGCAGGCCCCGTGGGTTTCCACTTCCTCCATGCTAATCTCGTACATTGTGAGATCCGCATATAGAAAAAGTGCTACTCTTGCACATTACCAAAGATTACACGTGCCAATCAGTAGAAAGTAATTTATTTTTTTTACCTTTACTGTCTGATCTTAGTTTTCTAATCGGTTGGTCACAGGCTTTTTTTTCCACCTTCCCTTTCTTATTTTTTTGCCAATTCCTTTCATATTGTCTTTTTTTCTATTTCTTTTCTCTCCATCTATCTTCTTCCCTCACACACACGCAATCTCTCAACTCATCTCACACACACACACTCTACGGGCCCTCAGCCTCTCTCTTGCCTCTGGGTCTCCTCTTCATGGGTCGCTGAAGGATTGGCTCTGCGGCGGCCCTGATCTTCTCGGGCTGATCCGCAGCGGTGGCCCTGATCTTCTCGGGCCGATCCGCAGCGGCGACCCTGCTACCAGGCCGCCTCCTCTTCTCAGCCTGCTGCAACAATGCTGCTGCTCCTCTTCTGCACGTGGCTGATGCTCCTCCTCCTTCCTGCCCGCACGGCTCCGGCAACATTTTTCTTCCGGGGCCGCGTGGGCATGAAGGAGGAAGAGCACCTGAACGTTTAGACGTGACCTTTTTCTTCGGGCCCTGGTGACATGAGCTCCACCACGGCCCTGCCGATCTTCCTGCTGTGTATCTCCTGCACACAGTACAGCGATACTTCACTGCTCAGCCGCCAGTGGGATGAGGTCCACCAGCAGCCGCATTGGCTCCCCCTGACCTCTCCTCTGTATACCACTTGCTCCGCCCCGTCACGTGCACCGGGCTTGCACAACACACTGGCACACTGCAATCGACACACTAAAGCAGTGATGGCTAACCTATGACACGCGTGTCAGAGGTGACACGCCGAGACGTTTTGGCTGACACGCGCAGCGTTTCAAGGACAATCGAGAATTTATTTATTTATCGGCTGCGCCAAGCCTTTTCTTTTTCAGCTGCGCCGACCCTTTAAAATTTGTTTTTTTAGTATCCCCCTACCCTCCGGACCCCTCCACCAATGCCCCCGGGTGCATGGAGGCTCATGACAAAGATCGCATTTAAACGAGCTGATGCTCCTCCTCCTTCCTGCCTGTGTGGCCCCAGAAGTAAACGTTGCCGGAGCCGCGTGGGCAGGAAGGAGGAGAAGCATCAGCACGTGCAGAAGAGAAGCAGCATTTGCGTTTACGGGCCGCCGCGAATTCCAAGTCGCAGCGGTCCGAGAAGAGGAAGAGGCCCGGTAGCAGGGCCGCCGCGGCCCAAGAAGATCAGGGCCGCTGCAGAGCCCATCCTGCGGCGACCTGCGAAGAGGAGGCCCAGAGGTGAGAGAGAGGCTGAGGGTCTGTAGAGTGTGCATGTGTGTGTGAGAGAGAGCATGTGCCAGTGAGAGCCTGTGTATATGAATGATTGTATGAGAGAGAGCATGTGCCAGTGAGAGCCTGTGTGTTTGAATGCTTGTATGAGAGAGAGCATGTGCCAGTGAGAGCCTGTGTGTATAAATGATTGTATGAGAGAGAGCATGTGCCAGTGAGAGCCTGTGTGTTTGAATGCTTGTATGAGAGAGAGCATGTGCCAGTGAGAGCCTGTGTGTATAAATGATTGTATGAGAGAGAGCATGTGAGAGTGAGAGCCTGTGTGTATAAATGATTGTATGAGAGAGAGCATGTGCCAGTGAGAGCCTGTGTGTATGAATGATTGTATGAGAGAGAGCATGTGCCAGTGAGAGCCTGTGTGTGTGTGAGAAAGAGAAATGCATGTGAGAATGAGAACCTGACTGTGTGTTTGAGGGAAGAAGATGGAGAGAAAAGAAACAGAAAAAAAGACAATATAAAAGGAATTGGCAAAAAAATAAGAAAGGGAAGGTGGAAAAAAAAAAGCCTGTGACCAACCAATTAGAAAACTAAGATCAGACAGCAAAGGCAAAAAAAAAAAAATTTACTTTTTAGTGATTGGCACATGTAATCTTTGGGAATGTGCAAGAATAGCACTTTCTCTACGTATCTCACAATGTACGAGATCAGCATGGAGAAAGTAGAAGCCCACGGGGCCTGCACAGAGGAGGCAGCAGAATGGATTTCAGTGTCAGTAGCAGCAATCGGCGTGTGTGTGTGTGTGTGTGTGTGTGTGTGTGTGTGTGTGTGTGAATGCATGGGTGCCTGCCTGGGGGTCTGTGTGTGTGAGAATGAATGTGTGCATGCCTGGGGGATGGGGAGGGAGTGGTGTGAAAATGAATGGGAGCCAATAAAAGAAACTGACAGATGAAGTTTGTAATGCTTGCTTGGACTTGAAGTGTACGAAATACCAACCTTCAATTGAAGATTTAGCCAATGAAATTCAGCAACAAAGAAGTCACTAAGCAGGTATGGTAAAGAATTATTTGTTTTTGCTTTATTAATAAATACAGTACATATTAAAATTATAACTTTTGTTATTGATTAGAGCTACAAATATCACAAAATTATGGATTTTTCTAGAAGTGACACACCACCCGAGTTATGCTCTTTTTTTTTTATGAATTTTGACACACTGAGCTCAAAAGGTTGGCCATCACTGCACTAAAGTGTCACACACACACTTTGGGAAGCTCTGGCCTACATGCTAGTAAAATACCTCACCTCGGTCACACACAAAGCTGACATTCACCAAGAACAGAAAGACCACAAATTATAAATATGGAGACAGAAACTGGAAAGGAAAACCAAAAAAGCCACTCTGCATGCAGTGCAAACCTGGAGAAATGGAAACAAATATAGCACCTAACATACAGGTCGATCCAGTAAGGCCGCGGTAGAAACAGTGCGGTAGTGTCAGGTAGTGCCAGGCGCACCCTTCCTCCCCGCGCACACAGTTCTCTTCACTAACTCCCCGATACTCTCCTCTAATCGCATGCAAATGCATGCCGCGGCTTTAAAGCGGTAGGGAAGGGTTATGGCCGCGTAACCCTGGTTACTGTATAGGCGCGGTGCGCCGGTACCTGTCATTTCAAATGTCATTTCAAATGACAAATGACATTTGAAATGACAGGCACCATGAAGTGAAAAAAAATACCAAAAATATATAGCTGAGTGTTCAATTTTTTAAATACCTGTCACTTTCATGTGGTCATCCAGGCAGCGGCGTGGGTCCAGGCGGCCGGCGGGCGGCAGCGGGAGTCGAGGGGCGGGAGGGCGCGTGTTCAAACGAGCCGGCGGCGAAAGCGGCATCCGGTAACCCCCACCGAAAGGCGCATTCACTGCCGCGGGGGGGGATTTCCGGAGGCCGCTTTCGCCGCCTGAATTAATGCGCGCCCTGGCCGGGTCTCACAGGCGCGCATTAATTCAGGCGGAGGGAACCGTGGGCCGTTTTCGCCACCGGTTCCCTCTGCCTGGATGAATGGCCATGCGAAATCGAGAGGAAGGGAGAAGGCCCGAGCCCTTCCCCCTTCCTCTCGAGCCTTGCTACTTTTTTGTATTTTGGGTTTTTTTTGCTTCGGGAGGATGGGACCGGACGGGCGCTCAAGGCAGTCAGTGGGGGGGAGTGAATGAATGCGCGCCTGTGCGACCCCTGCCATTCGGCGCTCAAGGCAGTCACATGCCGTGACCCCTGCCTTGAGCGCCGAATCGCAGGGTCGCACAGGCGCGCATTCATTCATTCATTTACACGTGCATTCACTGGCGGCAGGGCCTGGATGAATGCACGCCCACGCCGGCAGTGAATAAATGCCCGTGCGATTTCGGCGCTCAATGTGTGACAGGCGCGCATTCATTCGCTGACGGCGGCGGATTGACGAATGCACGCACGTGTCCACTTTGTGATTCAGTTGAGATGCAAACATGTCTATTATTGGTTGACCCCAGCATTGTAAGATTCTGGTCATTACCACAGGATCCAGAGACCACTGGTGGGGATGGAACTGTCAGTTGAGGCAATCTGCTGCTATGTTCCACATGCCTGCCAGATAAGTGGCCCGTAGATGCATGGAGTGTGCAAGGGCCCAAATCTGCATAGCTTCTTGGCAGAGAAGATAAGAGCCTGTGCCTCCCTGTTTGTTCAAGTACCACATTGCGACTGTGTTGTCCGTTGTGTGAGAAGTCTTTGATGAAAGTCAGTCCTTGAACGCATATAGAGCATAACGCATAGCTGGAAGCTCTAGGAAGTTGATCAAACGTTGCTTTGAGCTGTGTCCAAGTACCTTGAGTTTGAAGGTTCTTCACATGAGTTCCTCAACCTTGGATACATCTTTGGTTAAAGTTACTTGTGGAATTGGTTGCTGAAAGGGTAGACCTTTTAGTCTGAAAGGCAGGACCCGGTATTGCAAATGTTGATGTCCCACTAGCAAAAGCTTGTATTTACAGCGGGGAGGGAAGATTGGAATGTGAGCATAAGCGTCCTGAAGAATCAAAGAACAGAACCAATCTCGTGTTTGGAAGTAGGGAAGCATGTTGCCGGGAAACACCATCCTGAATTTTTCTTTTTGGAGAAATATGTTGCGATTGCAGAGGTCTAAGATGGGGCGGAGGCCTCCTGTTTTCTTTGGAATGAGGAAATAGCGGGAGTAGACCTGGCTGCTGGCTCAGATCCAGACATCAGGACTTGTCCTTCATCTTCAGTATTTTAAATTCTGCTAGCTGTTTGAAAATAGTAAATCCTGGAGATTGCGGCACTGCTTCTAATTAGAATGTCTGTATCAAAAACTTCTCTTAAGTGATAGCAGCCTCATCTTGGGATCAATGAATGGTTGACCAACCACCGGCGCACATCCTCCGGCGCACATCCTCCGGCGCCCATTACCGGCGCCGTGAACGGCACTTTACGGGTGACTGTTTTCGCTTGTCCGCCTTACGGCGGCTATATGGACCGGCGACCATCGACCGGCGCACATCCTCCGGTGCCCATCGACCGGCGTCAATAGAGGCACCAGAAGGCATGGGCGCCGTTCTTACAGAAAATAGCAGATCACCTACCTCCGGTCTTACAGCTGGGTTCTCGGGTCGGTCTGGTTCTCCATGCTGTGGCAGCCCCCTGTTCACCTCTCCAATCTGCCGAGCATTTCCTGGGTTTCTCAGTCGAGCATACATTAGTCTCCTTCTCCACTGAATCATTATTAGCGTCAGAGCAAAAAAAACAGCTCATCCATGGTGCAGTCTGGTACCTAACTGTTCGAACACCACACTAACACCACGTAGAGGTAGGCGCTAAACGAGCATGTTAAGGCCGCGGCTAAACAGTGGGTTACAAAGGAGATAATATGAGCGCGCTTTACGGTATCGGAGAGGAAGAGCTAATTGCTTCATTATACAGCATTATACAGCTAATTCGTTCATTTACATGCCGGGTGCGGAAAGGGTTATGCGTCTGTTTTCAGAAGCGATACGGACGCGTGAAACTGGAGACTGTATCGCTGAATTGCTTTGCGCGCCTGAATTGTGCGCTACGAGCACGTTACAGACGGGCAATCTTCGACCGGACGATACTGGATCGACCTGATAGTCTTAGGATCTGCAATAATGAACACAAACTAATCTGCACAAAGTTACACCTGCATTATGGCATGCACTCCAACAGTAACAATCCTATCTATGAAAATGTAACATTACAAATATTAAACCAGGCCCTAAACACCAATATACTTCCTATTAGGAAAACAGAATAAAACAAGCTGCAATAGAACCCCACGCAGAAATAATTCTAAAACTATACTAATAAATGTTTCAAAACAGCTGAACAGAGTAACATCCAACAATTAAAAAATCATAAAAATTATTTAAAAATTGTCCAAATACCAGTTCAATATTTCAAAACAGATTACATAATACCCAATAATTAAAATGGCAGTCAATCAAGAAAAATAAACTTAAAAAGACACCTTTTACTTACCCTCTCCAACAACTCTCCTACACCATTCTCTTGCAGGCCACACCAGAAGGAGCAGCGGCTGCTGAAGCTCTGTCCTCATGATCCTCTTTCTTAGGGCCCACAACCAGTCTCTCTCTCAATCACACACAAATGTTCTCACACCGATTCAGACCCAGCCCACACCCAGGCGCCCACACCCAGGCACCCCCACCCACCCACACACCAGCCCACACCCAGGCACCCCCACCCACACCAGCCCACACCCAGGCACCCCAGCCTCCCATCCACACATGCATGCACCGGGCCTCACCGCTCACTGGAGCCCATCCCTTTGCTGCAGGGAATTCACCCTGACCCACATCTACTTCAGCTTCACTAACATCTATCTACAGATCCTTGTTATTAGAACACCATGATGCCAATCTTTTTATGGCAAAACTGGAAGAAACTTTTTTATTGGATGCCGGATTAGACTTTTCATTTACAGGTATATTGACATTTTTATGATTTGGACTAATTCTTTTAATGCAACTCATTCTTCAATCAGCTTCAAAACAAACTACTCCATGGAAAGAATTGACAAATGGATACCACACAGTCTTGATAACAATGGTTATTTACAAACATCAGCATACAAAAAAAAAAAACAACAGATAGATGCTGCAATCTTCAGTTTCAGCTTCCACCCTTTGTGTACAAAAATCATTATACATAGCCAAGCCACATTTATCATTGTATATGCTCTCACCCAAAAGACAAAAACAAACACCTCAAAATACTAACAACCTTTCAAACAAAAAGGCTACAATGCCAAAATCCTCTCCAAAAAGACTGCAGCGCCACTTAAGAACATAAGATTTGCCATACTAGGTCAGACCAAAGGTCTATCAAGCCCAGTGTCCTGTTTCCAACAGTAGCCAATCCAGGTCACAAGTACCTGGCAGGATCTCAAAGGGTAGATAGATTCAAGGATAGGCAGTAGATTTCTACACCTCCATCTTAATAATGGTTCATGGATATTTCCTCCATGAACTTGTCCAAAACTTTAAGTGCAGCTTCACTAACATCTTTCATCACAACCTCTGGCAACAAATTACAGAGCTTAATTATGCATTGAGTAAAAAAAAATGTATTCTCTTATTAGTTTTAAATGAGCAACTTAGTAACTTCATTGTGTCCTCTAGTCTTAACACATGCAGGGCAAACCCAGGGAGCAAGCCTTCTCCCCTGCCCATATTCTCCAGACCTGCAGCCAGCATCTGCTTCAGAGGTGAACAGAGGGATGTCACCTGAAGTTGGGACCAGGGGTAAGTTAGTTAGCCATAAGTATTAATATATTAAGCAGGCTAAGGTATGGCATGTTTGAAACCACCCATGATACAGAACTTTCTTTAGGGTAAGCTGGTGCTTAGTGGCCAGGATGTTAGAGGCAGGAATTATCTTCTAAATGCTAAATCCTGCCAAATTTGATAAATAAAAGTCTAATTCCTAGGGGAACATGTTTTTTCCCTGAACTTAGGATCATGAAGTGGGAAGGTAACTGGAAGTGTATTGCAACAGACAGGTCCCCGCACCCCTAAACTTACTTACACTACCCCTGCTGTAAAACCTTGTACTAATTCTACCTGTCTAGACTTTTGTTTACCCTATTTCAATAGCTATAATACAGTATAAGAAGTAGACATTTCTAAAGTGCCATAACCAAGTTCAGTTGGACACTTTTTGAATAAAAATTAGCTGTGTGTACAGTAAGGGCTGTATTTTAAAAAGGTTACGCGCGCCGCGCCTATTTTTAAAAAGCCCGGCGAAGCACATAAAGCCCTGGGATGCGGTAGGGAGTGGGGCGTGGGCAGTCCGGGGGCGGGGCCCGAGGCTCCGGGCACAGCGGCCATCTGGCCAGGGCTGATTTCAGAGCAGCCTAGGAGGTTACGGGGGAATGCAGCACAGCTCGGAGAGGGCTTGGCATGCGCAAGGTGCACAATTGTGCACCCCTTGCAAGCGCCTCCCTTTTAAAATCTACCTCTAATACTGCAATAAAAATATTCAATTAGTGAACTGGAGAAGGATTATGCAGAGCTATTCTTCAGCATATTATGCCATCTAAACATTCAGTAACAGATATATACTAATCTATAAGTCGATCTCATGGATAAGTTGAAGATATTCTTTAGGCCACAAAAGTAAGAAAATTGCTGTTACCCATGGATAAGACTATGGTAAAACCTAGGAGGGCTTATGACTATCCCCCATGGTTCACTCCTTTCCTCCCTCCCGTCCAGATACCTTAACTCACCCGCTGCTAGTAGGTCGACGACCGGGAGTTACAGCTGCTCAGATGCATCCTCCCTCCTCCTCCCCCGCAGTTCCGGTGTCACGCTTTGAACCACCTGGTTCTAAGCACACAAATCAGGACCTGGCAGGAGAGGACACATCTGAACAGTAGGAACTCCAGTTGTCGTCCTGCTAGCGTCGGGCGGGTTCAGGGATTGGGAGAGGGAAGGAGCAGGGATAGACATCAGAATAATTATTGGGGGATGAAGGAGGAAACTAGCATTGATCCATGGATAAGGTGACCCTGTTTTTTAAGATTAATTTTAAGACTTAAGTTTCTCAACTTAAGAGTATATACGGAAGGTCAGAAGTAAATACACATTCTAAAATAAGCTATTTTGAAGTACAGAAAAATCCTGTAATCATATAATAGACCACTACTTAACATAAGAGAAACTATCAAATCCTCCCCATTCCTTTGGCAATACACAGCGATCAATTAATGACTACATGGAATATACTGCACACAATACTATATGTAGTAAAAGAAGAAAATATATGCTAATATTGTTTAAGTTTATAATGTTCTAAATATATCACACATACCAGAAATTCTACAGAGATCTGCAGGATACAGACCTCCTCATAGGGCTATCCATAGAAGCCAGCTGCAATTCTAGAATTCTTGATCCTTCCTCCCTGTTACTTTTCTTTGCAGCTGTTTCTATGTCTTCTGACTCATCCCACAAAAGCGGTTTACATGGTTTCATATCTTGTCCCCAGAATCACTGGAGTAACTGCTAACTTTTTATCTAACTACAGTGGTTTAATATATTTACTTGCTTTATTATAAAAAAAAAAAAAAGTTTCAATTAGGGGTTAACCCAAAGACACTGCAGCAGTTCTTCACATTACTCTGGAAGACACAGGCTTCATTACTAAACCATATTTTCTTTCCTTAGGCCAGCTAGGGACATCGAAAAGGCAGCTATCATGCAACGGTTACACCTACTTGACGACACCTAGGTATTTCTGTGCTGGATTCTGAAGGAACATTTATTTATTTTCTTATAATTAGCTAATGCCTTTTCACTTCTACAAGGCGAGTCACATTCAGGTACAGGAGGCATTCCTAGCGAGTTTACAATCTAAGAGGGTCATTTATGA
The DNA here is from genome assembly GCF_901001135.1 of Rhinatrema bivittatum. Taxonomy (NCBI): domain Eukaryota; kingdom Metazoa; phylum Chordata; class Amphibia; order Gymnophiona; family Rhinatrematidae; genus Rhinatrema; species Rhinatrema bivittatum. The sequence continues at coordinate 199,342,615 of NC_042620.1, read as the reverse complement.
CGTTACAATATTTTACCATGGGAGGGGTGAAATATCATGGGAGGGCATTCCTTCAAATATTTTGCCCCTCCCCAGGAAATTCTCACAGTGGTTTTGCCATATTTATTACAGAAATAATCAGCGATAAAAAATCTCATCAAAACAATGACACTCATGATAGCAGCCCATTTCACCTGGAGACGCCATCATATTAAAGGGCCACATAGGCCAAAAATCCCCATTATCGAGTGAGGAAAAAACCTCGGAGGTCTTGGAAAACCCCCACCCATCCCACACCCCCCTGCCACCTGTAGAGGGCCGCTAATGGATCAGGCCAGGAGCAGGATCTGAACCATTTGGCCATAGAGACATCTTTAACTCCTGGGGCCCCAGAGAAACCAGACCCACCCTCTACGAAAGCGGATGAAATTCAGTCTCTATCAATAGACTCTGTTAATATTTCTGGAGACATTGCGAATATGTCTAAGATTTCTGAAATAGAATTACAGAGTCAAGGCAATCTAAGAGTTAATTCTTCCGAACTAGTAGGAGGGAATTTAGGGACCTTTGAACAGAATAGAGAGATGGAAAAAGCATTGGGTATTAAAGACATCTCAGTTATTTGTTCCTCAAAAGTTTACTATTGAAGAGCTAGGCATTATGGTGATCAATATGCAAAAATCTATTAATAATCTTATGTTAACAGTCCAGGACGCTTTGAAAAAGATATAAATACGCAAGAAAAAATTGAAAAATTGGAGAAAAATGTAGACACATTTGATAAAAAATTGGGGGATATTCATAAAGTCCAAGTAAATTTAATAAAATCAGTTGAGGAGTATGAAGGGAAAATTAAAATGTTGGAAAATCAAAATAGAAGATTGAATCTCAGGTTTTTGAATTTTCCAAAAATCCATCTAGCAACATCAATAAGATTTAGTTAATAGTTATTTGAAAAATATTCTAAAATATTCAGAAAACTCTTTACCTGTTATTCTAAAAAGTTATTATTTACAACAGCCACAAGAGGGAAAAAAAGAGGAAGATAAACTGGAGCTAAACTTGACGGAGTTTCTTGAAAGATCATTTGAGTCAAAAATTGACACTAGGGCAACGTTGCTAGTTCAATTTTCTTCCCCCATAGAGAGAGATACAGTGTTAAGATTACACTTTAAATATCAAAAGTGTGACTTTTATGGATATCCCATAAGAATATTCCCAGATGTTGTCCGCACAACTCAGATGCGAAAGAAAAAATTTATAGAAATGCGGAATGAGGTTTTGCAGAAAGGAGCGCAATTTAGTTTAAAGTATCCTTCCAAATGCTTTATTAAACATAGGGAAGTTAGATATGTCTTTAATTACCCAGATCAGCTTAGGTTGTATTTAGATACACATTCCTGATCTCTAATTTATCTGTTAAAGGGGGGAACTGTATAGATAAAGTGGGAAGACAACACTGATTTTCTTTTTTGTATATTCCTGTGATAGGCTCAGAATCTGTATTGGCTGTCAATGTTCTCTAGTTTTTCTTTTAATTCCCTATATAAGGATGGATGTTACCATCCTATTTATACTCCTTGTTTGTAAACAATGAAATGCAATTAAAAATAAAATAAAATTTAAAAAAAAAAAAGTGTAACAGATTTAAAAGTCACATGGCTGTCCATCATTTCTTAAACCTTTCCCCTCTGTTATATATATATATAGTCCTTCCAAACTAAATACATCCCATTCAAACCAGACCCCCCTCCCCTCCATACAATATCATCCCTGGTGGTCTAGATGCCTCCCTCCCACCCCACACTTAGGTAGAAGTGCCAACCTGGTGGTCTAATGACCCCCACCCCCTTCAGATGGGTAAAGCCCTGGTGGCCCAGTGGCAACCTGCAACATTCCCTAGGCTCCGGGCCAGTTGATGGACTTTGCAGATTTTGCTAACACACTATCATGCTGCCATAGCCCTGATGTACCACCCTGAGGGACTTGTAAACATTCAGCCTTGCTTCCATCCCCCAGGCTTTATTTTATTTATTTATTTATTGTTTTTGTTATACCGAGTTTCATGACGGGCATCACATCAACCCGGTTTACAAATAACAAGGAGTGTAAAGCATAACGTAACGTAAAAAACAATATTTTCAATAAGAACCTTGAACTTTAAATACAGTGAATCAGAAAAAGGGCGAGGGAAAGTTACAAAAAACAAGGAAAATAAACTTGGGATGGAAGGGGAGAAATTGAACAGCACAATATTTACATTTCAGCCTATTTTACAATTTGGGGGCCTTGCTGCCACTCTGCCTTCCTGCCCTGATCTTGACACTGCGCCATGAGGGTATTGCTGCCATCCATGCCATTGATGCTGCACCTTGGGAATCTGACTGCCACACTTTCTTTCTATTATTCCACTTATGCTACACCTTGGGGGGGGGGGGGGGGGAGTCTTTCTGAAATTAAGTCCTACTGCATACGCCACACTCTACAGCTTGAGATGTTCTTGCCACTGTGGGTGGCTGCTTTTCACTTCTCATAATGCTCTGGGGGTCTTCATGCCACTATTTGTACTGCTTTGTCCCTCTGGCAGTGCTGGGACTTTTTTTTCTGTACCTATACTGCTTTGTTCCCCCCTTTAAGAAGCCTTAAGATGGTTATGCCATGCTTGGTGCCACTTTGCCCCTTTCATGCTACCTTTGGGGGTTCGTGCCACTATTAAATGTGCCTTCTTTTGAAGCCTTGGTGTGTTCTTGACACGCTTGCTGCGGCTTTGTTCCTCACAGTATTTTGGAGAGCTCCTGCCACTGCTGGTATCCAAATAGACCCCCATTCAAACTAAACCCTCACCCCTAGCCCCCCAATCATACATGCAATCCCTCTTAGTCTCGTGACCCCCACACCCATGTTCACTATATTGGGTACAGCAGCAAGGCAGAGCAGTATCAAGACCCCTATAATCTGGGATATGACAGCAAGGCTAAGTGGTAGCAAGACTCCCAAAGTGTATCATCAGGAACAGGGCAGCTTCATCTTGATTGGTCCTCTGTCCTATCTACTTGCCCTCTTCTCCCGTGTTGGCTCTGTCCTGGCTACTACTTCACTCAAGAAGTTCTTGGTTACTATAATTACTATTCTCGCTGCAGCACTTTTCAATAAGCCATAGAATCGAATGCGAAACAAATGAATGGAACAAATGTTTAATTCATGGGCATCCTCCATTCGTTTTGGGTGTCCAAAATGGTCTCGTTTGTTGCATTTTACCAGTAATGTAATTTGTGCTGGAAAATTAATCAGACTGCTACAGATGAGCTGTATGCTCTAGATGTGAAAGAAATAGTAGAAACTTATCATAGTAAGAATAAATTCTGAAAACTGTGTGATACTGTAACCTTCCCCCACACAAAGAAGCCTGTCAGCTGGAGACCTGGATACTTGAAAGCTAGTCTCTAGGCAAGGCACCAGACAAGATAAAGATCAGTTATTTACTTAGACCTTTTTATTTAAATGTTTACCAGGATAGATCAGTTTTCCTGTTATGATATGAATCTTCCCTGATAGTCTGCAATTATGTGTCAAGTACTGGTGACTGCTGATATAATCTGGAAGTTTCTGGATATATCAGTTGATACAGCCAGCTGATGACCATCTCATCTACAAGGAAACCTATAAGCCAGTCAAGACTAGTTCTACCTACATCTTTTTCATCTCAGAAAATGAAGAAAAGCTATCTCTTCCTACTATGTAATTAGGTCACAGTGCACACATGTGACTAACCCAGTTACACTCCCATAATATATTATAAGAAGACAGAAAAACCTGGAGATTCAGCTTTAGCATCTGATTCATTCACAAACACACATACACGATCACAGAAGACACCACGGCAAAACCATTCATACATCAAGAACAAAACATGCATAGATCATTACATAATTTCCAGCAGAGATTTCAAAGACTAATAGATCCATCCAAACGCATGAACAAGGAGAAAGCAAAAAAGATTTAAAACAGTAGCAGAAGCCTTGCATGAGTATCAGTAAGTTTTACAGACTTATAATTTACAATAAAAAGAAAACATTGTTCTCTGAAGCACACTTTCTTTAAAGATTCCAAAAGAAAATCTGCAGATATTTAAATAATCAGTGTTCCTATATATAACAAATTGTGATAATTCACAATTACAATGACAGTTTACTAATAACATTTAATCTACAATATTCTATAAATAAAATCCTAGTTTAAATAAAGCCTGTTCCTTTAAGTTTTAATCTTCTGCTGCCATCTAGTGACTGCCAAAGTATATTACATCAAATTTCAAACCACGCTCACAACCATCTCTTGATAAAAATAACTGCAATTTATAGTTTTAAATGTAATAAATACCTGCACTTCCTGTAACACTAGGGCTTTCTGCAATTACAGATCATATAGTTTTATACAAGAACATGCCATACTGAGTCAGACCAAGGGTCCATCAAGCCCAGCATCCTGTTTCCAACAGTGGCCAATCCAGGCCATATGAACCTGGCAAGTACCCAAAAACTAAGTCTATCCCATGCTACTGATGCTAGTAATAGCAGTGGCTATTTTCTAAGTGAACTTGATTAATAGCAGGTAATGGACTTCTCCTCCAAGAACTTATCCAAACCTTTTTTAAAACCATCTACACTAAGGGGCGGATTTTCAGAGCCCTGCTCGCGTAAATCCGCCCAAAACCGGGCGGATTTACGCGAGCAGGGCCCTGCGCGCCGGGAAGCCTATTTTACATAGGCCTCCCGGCGCGCGCAGAGCCCCGGGACTCGCGTAAGTCCCGGGGGGCGGGCCCGGTCGTCGCGGCGTTTCAGGGGCGTGTCGGCAGAGTTTTGGGGGCGGGTACGGGGGCTTGGCTACGGCCTGGGGCGGTCCGGGGGCGTGGCCACGCCCTCCATACCCGCCCCCAGGTCGCGGCCCAGCGCGCAGGAGGCCCGCTCGCGCGCAGGGATTTACTTCTCCCTCCGGGAGGCGTAAATCCCCGGAGAAAGGTAAGGGGGGGTGTAGACAGGGCCGGGGGGGTGGGTTAGGTAGAGGAAGGGAGGGGAAGGTGAGGGGAGGGCGTTAGAGGATTCCCTCCAAGGCTGCGCGGCTCGGCGCGCGCCGGCTATACAAAATCGATAGCCTTGCGCGCGCCGATCCAGGTTTTTAGCAGATACGCGCGGCTCCGCGCGTATCTACTAAAATCCAGCGTACTTTTGTTTGCGCCTGGAGCGCAAACAAAAGTAGGCTATTCGCGCGCCTTTTAAAATCCGCCCCTAACTGCACTAACCACATGCCCTGGCAACAAAGTCCAGAGTTTAATTGTGCGCTGAGTGAAAAAGAACTTTCTCCGATTAGTTTTAAATGTGCTACATGCTAACTTCATGGAGTGTCCCCTACTCCTATTATCCGAAAGAGTAAATAACCGATTCACATTTATCCGTTCTAGACCTCTCATGATTTTAAACACCTCTATCATATCCCCCCTCAGCCGTCTCTTCTCCAAGCTGAAAAGTCCTAAACTCTTTAGTCTTTCCTCATAGGGGAGCTGTTCCATTCCCCTTTAACACTTTGGTCGCCCTTCTCTGTACCTTCTCCATTGCAACTATATCTTTTTTTAGATGCGGCGACCAGAACTGGAAACAGTATTCAAAGTGCGGGTTCACCATGGAGCGAGATACAGAGGCATTATGATGACATTTTCAGTTTTGTTCACCATTCTCTTTTTAATAATTCTTAACATTGTTTGCTATTTTGACTGCTGCAGAACACTAAACCGATGATTTCAATGTATTATCCACTACGACGCCTAGATCTCTTGCCTGGATGTTAGCTCCTAATATGGCACCTAACATCGTGTAACTATAGCATGGGTTATTTTTCCCTATATGCATCACCTTGCACTTATTCACACTAAATTTCATCTGCCATTTGGATGCCCAATTTTCCAGTTTCACAGGTTCTCCTGCAATTTATCACAATCCACTTGTGATTTAACTACTCTGAATAATTTTGTATCATCTGCAAATTTGATTACCTCACTAGTCATATTCCTTTCCAGATCATTTATAAATATATTGAAAAGTATGGGTCCCAATACAGATCCCTGAGTAACTCCACTGCCTGCCCGCCCCCCCCCCCCCTGAGAAAATTGTCCATTTAATCCTACTCTCTGTTTCCTGACTTTTAACCAGTTTGTGATCCACGAAAGGACATCACCACCTATCCCATGGCTTTTTCCTTTTCCTAGAAGCCTCTCATGAGGAACTTTGTCAAATGCCTTCTGAAAATCCAAATACACTAACATCTACTGTTTCACTTTTATCCACATGTTTATTAACTCCTTCAAAAAAGTAAAGCAGATTTGTGAGGCAAGACTTGCCTTGGGTAAAGCCATGCTGACTTTGTTCCATTAAACCATGTCTTTCTATATGTTCTGCATTTTTGATCTTTAGAACACTTTCCACTATTTTTCCTCTGACCCTGTTCAGGACCACCAAAGCAGAGCTTGTTTGGCTAAACCAGCTGGGTCTGAGAAATAATAAAAATTTAAATCCTCACTACCTTCTGTACTCAGGACTTAACACAAAGGACTGTCTCTTCAGCTGTAGCTGGGAAGCTATTATACAGTATTACCAGTGGGCAGGCCTTGGCAAATCCCACAGAAGGAGGGGCTGCATCTGCATGGACCTCCCAAATCCATCCTACTCTGACTGGCTGACCCTGTTACTACATACCCAGGGCTCACTGGTAACCCAAGAAGTACCTGGGGTTACAATTGTATGCAGGATGTAGTACAGCACTTTTTTAAAAAGGCAAGTGATGCAAGCTGCTGTAAAAACAAAAAAATAAACCTTTTTAGAAGCAGCTTTTGCAAAAAAAAAAAAAAAAAAGTGCAGCTAATGGATTTTCAGCCAGACAGTTTTTCCCATCTTTTCCTTTCATAGAATATTATAAAGTAAAATGGCATGGACTATTTAAGCTAGGTTTTCTGCTTTGGTCATGAGAAAAAAAGTGACAAAAATCACTCCCATAGACTATAATGGAAGCAGCACAACTGCAGCAGTTCCCAAAGATACTCCTACCCTGAGCTGAAGTAAAAGTTGATGGCTCCAGGAAGCAAATAAAGTGGGCATAAATATATGCGTAAATAAGGCATGGGGAGTCAGTTTGTGGGCAGAGCAAAAAGCATTAATGAAGTTAGTAGTTCCTCCTCTGCATGCCACAAATTTCCATTATTCAGCTATGCCAAATATTTATTTAAATACCCTGCACATCTCCTGAACAGGCCATGCTATAATAGTGCAATTCAGCAAAACCTGAATTTCCCCACATAGCCAGCCTCTGTGGCCTAAAAATGGCAAAAGTGAATCAACTCTGTAGATATTAAATATTACATTGTAAATGTTCTTATACAAAGGAAAGCATTCAGCCATTTAAGATCCAATGCTGGGGGCATGCATCCAGAATTTTTTTTTTTTTAAACTACAAAAGCATCCTTTCACTAGAGGCAGTCTGCCACTTTATTATGTAGCCATTTAGCAATTTATAATTATAGAAACGAAGAGAAGAATATGAAATGATTTGTTGTCCACTCTGAAAGTAGCCTGAAATACATTTTCCTATCTACTTGGAAACAATCTCTGATGGAATGAAAGGAGCTTTTTGTTATTTTTTGTTTTCAATGAACATAAAATTCCAAATTTGGAACAGAAAATGAGTTCTAGGAGGCTTGGGTTTTTATTTTGATAAAAGATTTTGGAGCTCCGATTGATCAAATCTTGAATCCTAATGAGCATCGGAATCAAGATTGCAGTATTTGGTGAACATATGAATTGCATTGGACACTGTAGTCTTGCAAATTTAAGACTTGTTGCTGCTGTTTCCTTTGCTCCTGGGCAGGAGGATGGTGGAAGTGTTACTCCTGGGGAAATTCTGCGCAAAACAATTTTAAAATTCTGCACACAAAAACATAAAATTCTGCAAAATTCTGCATATTTTATATTGGTCAAAATAATACAATTTACATGACAATCTAAGTAATTACATTTTAAATTAATACAGAAACAAGTTATTACTTAAAGATGCAGAATTGTAAATATTTTGAGAATTTCTCTAGAAATTCACTGTAAGAGTGTCCCTTCCACTTGCCCTCCCTACTCCCCTGGCCACTTTTACTCTCAGGCCCCAACTCCTCCACCTGCCAGTATGTATCCCCTCCACCTCTAGGCTCAATCCCTACCACTCTATCGCCAGTCCCAGAGTTTGACCCCATTCTCAGTTCTGCCCCTCAAACAGGCTCCCATCTGTTCCTCTCTCTCACACATGCTCCCACTTCTCTAGTGCACATACACACACTCTCATAGAGGCTCCCTCACTCTCTCGCACACATCCCCTCATACAGGTTCCCTTTCTTGCATACACACCCACACAAGCTCCCTTTCTCTCACGCATACACCCTCAGAAGGCTACCTATGTCTCTCTCTCACACACCCCTTCACACAGGCTAAAACCCTCACAATCACATGATCTCTTTTTCATACACACTAGCTCCCCTCTCACACATATACACACTCCTTCACAATCTCCTCATATAGGCTCCCTCTCTCTGCACCCATACTCAAGCACCCCCCTCTCTCACATCCTCTGCTCTCACCCCCCCCTCACCCCGCCCCTCTCTCACCCCCCCCCTCACCCCGCCCCTCTCTCACACCCCCCTCACCCCGCCCCTCTCTCACACCCCCTCACCCCGCCCCTCTCTACATATATTCACTCTCACTGGGGCCTTCATCTACGCCGCAAGCAGAGTGCATCCCACGGGGGCCTTCATCTTTGACACGAACGGCATGCACTCCATTTGAGGCATCCCGGGGCCTTCATCTTCGCCCCGTTCACAGCATGCCAGAGTCTCCTATGCCAGTAGCGCAAAATTACCCTAGGACTAACTTGTGCCTAATTAGTAGCCATCATGAAACATACCCCTTCCTCTTATGTATCAAAGTAAGTATAACCAACATGATCCAGCAGCACACAAATTTTAACACATGAAAATGTGAATAGCCACAGACTTTCCTATTATTCTACAGTCATACTGAATTGGACCTACATCCTACTGAGGTCAAAAAAAGGTTTGGACCCTTCTATCCAAAACAAAAAGGAAGTATTGGTCTAGATTTGGAGATCCTTTGTTCCTAAAAAAGTTTATAATTTCATGATATATTATGAGAAATAGATGTATTCAATTATGCACACACATCTATATCTATATGTCTACATACATATATACACACCCTTGAACTTAATAGTATGAACACTGAATATTATGTAATATTAACAATTATAAAAAAAAACAAACAGTGTGTGTGTGTTTGGGGGGGGGGGGGGGGGGGGGGGAGTCGGTGATTCTACTTACCAATTACAGCAGTGCATTGCATGTCCATGCTGTGTTGTGTATAAGAGCTTTTCACTCACTTAGCATTTCTCTGGTTTGAAGAGAGAGCTGTATGTGTGCCTAACCATGTTTTTACTTATAAATTAAAAGGCACTAAAAGGCTTACAAAATATTGTTCTGATTCTCAAATTATTGCTCAGCTTTACCTCCCAGTCCTAGTGCCTGAACTGCACACAATTTTCTCATACAGTGTTGTGTCTTGCACACATTTACAAACATAAATGAAAAAAAAAAACCAACCAGGCACACTGAAAATGAAGATATAAAATATTGCCTGCCCATAAGAACTTTTATGTTCTTATTAAAAGGGTATCTAAGACCAATATATCTGCTTCAAATTGTTTACAAATAGATATACTGATTTGTGAAATCTACATAAAAATAGTATGCCCCAGTTGACAGAATTAACATTTCTACTAAGCCAGGAAGCTCTGGTCTTAACAGACCTCACACACAGGAAGGGAAAATTTCTAAAAGGTATTCTCAAGTAAAATTGCTTGACTGGAAACTATGCACATACAATTAGCTGGTAATAAGGTGTTCTTGTGAGTGTATTTAAGTCTGGGTGTATGTACATTCAATTTTCAAATACACGTACACTATTTTGCACCCTCTGCTAACCATACAAATAGCAGGTGCAAAGTATGTAAAAGTTTTTAATGAGCATACTTTGCACATGCTAATTTTCAAAAAGAAACATACATAATTCTTTGAAAACCTGAATAAAAGCAGGCACATTAAAACCACTCATAACTTGCAAATACATGGCCTTTTTGAAATTTGCCCCTATGTATATGAGCTTATAAACAGCTTGATGCATAATAAAGCTAATTTGTATTTCTATAAAGAATGGTCTACATTAGATACTAACAAATCTAACACGTTAATAATCTTTCAAAAAGATGAACAAAGACATATCTGACGAGAATAAATCTCTCAATAACACAGTTCTGGGACTTTGAGTACGTAAGAATTTTCAAAGAAGCTAAAGGACTATGCAGTTACACTTGAGTTTTCAAAGTCATATATCCTCAGATTACATGAACAGTACACATCCATAAACTACAAATACAGTTTTATTTATAGCACTATTACTGTTCATTAAGCATTTATGAAAGGATTGTAAATATGTATTCTGTTTTAACACACAAAACTTAAAAGAACAAGCTAAAATCTCAAAACAAAGCTAACCAAAAGGAAGAGGTGGCTGTAAAATTGTCACACAAAGTTCAGACAACTAAATACAAAAGTACCAGCACAAAATATAGGATAAAGTGATAGTAAGAGTATCAGAAAACTTATCTTTAAGCATGCAAGCCTTGCAAAGGGACAAGACAGCAGACCCTTCTGTGAGTGAAGATAACAGGAAGGGAAATATTGAACTAAGAGTTAACATTATTTGATTATGCCTAAAGTAACCTACCTATTATCCAGAGCCTTTTCAATCATTTATCCTCGTTCAAATATGCAATATAATCAGTGTCACAAAACAAAAAGGTGCAAAGATGCATGAAATGCCTACAAAGCATAAAAATGTAGACAAAACATTACAGTCCAAAGAATAAGTCACAAAATCCCAACATCAATGAGATTTCATGTATGTTTACATGTTTTGCTTTTGTACACTATGTCTATTATTACACATTTTAGTGAGGGTAGATATCTGAGAAGGCTCTGGGCAATATAAGCCACTTTGTGGGTATTTTCTACAATTGGTCCTCGTTTATGGATTATTTCTTAAAACAGTTAAAGCCCTGCTGTTCCAGGAAGCATTTGAAGGGGCGACTGGTTAGGGAGTTGGTAGATTTTTAAGTGATCTGTGCTTTAGATATTTGTGTTATTGATGTACAATTATTTTAGTACTCTTTTTACTGTACTCCACCTTGTAAGGCAGGTCTTCTATAAGCAGAAAATGTTTTAAATAAAATTAGAATTATTTACTGCATAAGAAAATATAGTAAATAGTGGAAATATTTGCTTTTGTATTTTTTACCAAAAGGAAGAATTAGCTCTAAAGCTGTCACACAAGATTCAGACAACTAAATACTTAAAGCACCAGCACAAAATACAGGACAAAGTGACAGTGAGGGTATCAGAAGAAAATTAAGAATAATGTTTTCTTTTTCGGCAAAATCCTGACAAATCTGCAACTGGTATAAACTATGGCATGCATATTGATATGGTACACAAGTATTTTTTCTCACAAGCGTTCTCCTATTATCACAACTCAGCAAAAGAATAGCTAGCTGCCACATACCAGCAACATAAAACATGGTACTGAAACTGTACTACAGACTGTGCTTGATTGTTCTTTCATTAGCCAGTATTGACCAGCTCCATTTCTGTCCTATTTTAAGTTAGAACAAAAAAAGTTCACCATATATAAGACTTGAGCAGCTCTAACTTAAAAAAAAACAATAAAGAGGCAACTTTATCAATGACTTTTGGTTCTGTAGAATATTTATGAAATTTATCAGAGCCTATCAAAAAATGAATCTGCTGAAAATTGTAAATACAACCTATGCCTCAACACTGATGATATCTGGAAAGGAAATATACCGTCAATATAAAATACAATGTTCTATACAAGGTACAACCTGTGTATTCAACACTAGCATGATACAAATTCTGCAGAAAACAAAATACCCATGTATAATGGGTAAGAGTATAGCAGTGGGTGCATACCACCAGCCACCTGGCCAAAATAAAGAAATAGACGAAGAAATGCTAGCTGAAATTTGAAAAACAAATTTGGCAGCACAATAATAATGGAATATTTCAGTTACTCCGATTTTGATTGGGTCAGTGTCTCATTGGGATGCTAGAGAGGTTACGTTTCTAGTAGCTGTTCCTAGAACTAACGAGAGGAGCAGCTACTTTAGATTTAGTCCTCAGTGGAATAGATGACCTAGTACAAGGGGTTACTGTGGTGGGAGAGCTAAGTAATAGCAATCATAATGCAATCAAGTTTGACAATCAATGGAGGGAGGACATTACGTAAAACTACTACTACAGTAGTAGTATATAACTTTAAAAAGGGAAACTGAGAAAACAAGAAACAAATTAAAGGAGCTGTTGCAAGGGTTATGCATGAGGGTGACATGGTTTACAAATACCACTTTGGAAAACCCAGATACAATGTAATCAGTGTATTAAAAAAGGTCAAAGGAAAAGCAAACAATTGCCAGCATGTTTCAATGGTGAGGTAAGAGGGACAATTAAAACTAAAAGAGCATCATTCAAAAAAATGGAAAGCAGACCCAAATGATGGAAATAGCAAGAGCATAAGCACTGGCAAATTAGATGTAATAGAGTAGTTAGACTAAGATTTTAGAAGAAGCTTGCCACAGAGGGAAAAACTAATATTAAAGCCTCTTTCAAATATATTTGATGGGGAAAAGTCTATAAATAAGTCAGTTGGGTCACTAAAAGACCAAAAGATAAAAGTTTCTCAAAGAGAACAAGGAAATGACAGAAAACTGAATGAATTCTTTGCCTCAATCTTTTTACTCAGACGGAAGGGGTGTCTCTGGAAATATGAATTTTAAAAAAGCATAGTAAGAGCACTTTGCAAAAGACTGTTCTTGACCCATAGAGGGGGAATGCACTGCCAATTTTGTTCTTTTATTCGAGTAACAGTTTCTTTATGCTTTTCTCTGAAAAGGTGATCACCTAGGTTTGGGATATTTGCTGCAAGGCTATTTTGACTATCAACCAACCCATATGACATGCCCCATTGGATGTTGTCTAGGTGCAAGCCGTGGTATTAAATGCTTCATAAATGGATTAAAGATGGCAAATATACTCTTTTGCATTTAAGAGTGGCTGAGCATATGCAACACCGCCTTCACCGGGTGTAAGAAATGGTTTCAGTTTTTGTATATATTCATGTATGTACTGAACATGTAGAACTGTTGAGTAGAGATTCATACATTAAGCTTAGTGCTTTAGAAAACCTTTTTGCCAAAGTTGTCCAGTAGCCTGGGATCCTTCACTTGAGGGGTACTGGAGTATATACATACACAGGTATAAGTCCACTCACCCCCCCACCACCCTTTTTTTTTTCCTACCACAGTTGTTTTCTTGGGGGTGTGTCCTGGATTAGTCTGCAGGACTAAAGGAAAGGAAATTAACAGGTAAGAATAAAATTTCACCTTCTTTTTAGTCCTGCAGACTAGTCCTTACAGGTGGGATATACCTGAGCAGTTCCTAGTCTGGGTGGGAGTTACTTAGACCTACTTCCAGGATTCTCATATTAAATGCCATGTCTTTTGTTCCCCTTTTTAAAAGAATTAATCTCTAATATTCTGTCAATGTATACTGAAATGCCCTTTTAGCTTCCCTACAGATTTCTCCTAGGGTCACTTGTCTGCCTGGTGCAGAGGATGCTGCCTGGCTTTTGACAAGTGTACTTTTAGGTTCCAAACCTTGGCTTTTCCCTTAGTACGCATGCTACTGTAAATTGCTTCCTTAATTCATTATGCACTTGCTGCCTTTGAAGTCACTTCTTTCTTGCAGACTTCTGCAAACAAATATAACCATCCGCATGAATTCCTACACTCATTAGTAAATTGAAGATATCCTCGAGGAGCTTAAGCCTATCTTGTGATCTGAGCTTCCGCTTCTGACCTTGACCTTTCGCAATCATAAAAGATCTTGAATGACATGTCCCATTATTGTCAAAACAGGGGAATATATTGGGCACCGTGATCCTTTTTTTTTTTTTTTTTTTTGAATGACGACTCAAGAAACTCAGGAGACACAGTTCTTGAAAAGAAGTGATAGTAGATCTCTTCCACAGCAATCTCCTTACCAAGTTGAGGAGACTTCCCTCAGTGGAAAACTTGTGATCTTGATTTCTCAAAAGAACTTATCTTAAAGTGCAAGCGGGATGAGGTTGGTTTCCTTCCTCTGTTCCTTGCAACAAGGCCGCATTCTACAGGAAGTATTTTCCTTGTATTGCTCTTACGAGTTCACACACTCACTCAGTCACCCTGCATATCACGAATGTTTTCAGAAAGAAATGTAGTTTAAATTCTCAACTGAAATTAATCAAATCTCACGTACCCAATATGACTTTGCCCTTTTGTGAGCCTTGTCCAACCTGCTTTCCTCCCAGTATCTCTTAGTGGAAGGACTAATTGAGTGCCTGGACTCTCCTCCCGGAATACTGTATCTCTCATAACACTGTCCTCTCAGAGGCTCCCCAGAATCTAAGGCATGCTACATGGACCACTTCCTCCTTACCAGTGGCCCTAACCTTATGCCCTTACCCATCTTCTCTATGTAACCTAATCCTTACAGCAAGGCTGGACAGAGAATATCATGCTTTTTTTTCATATAAATTATTTGCCTAAAATGAAGGGGAACTCCTGCATGCCCCTCCCCCCAGGCTAAGTACAGGGACTGTATGGGCTTCAAGGTGATACATCCTCCAAAGTTGGATATCAGTCATTGGTTCTCCCAGAAATCTTGAACCTCCTCGTTCCTGCTTTCCCTTTTCTTAACAAGTTGTGTGTTTGACCCACTACACCTCTCATGAGGGTCACCTCATCTGCTGCCCTCTCAAAGGGTCACAGCTCCTTCTGTGAGACCTTGCCCACTCAAGGCCTTACGTATGTTCATTCTAACCTACAATCACAAGAAACTGCTGTTAGCCCTGAGCACCACTGGATTTCTAAGTTTTCATCAAACAGCTACAGGGCAGGCACTAGTTCCTGATTCTTAGAATGCCTAATTTGCAAACAAATATTTGGCATTTTAGCCAGCTGGCCTTTGTTATCTACCTGGACTCAGCCCCTTTGGTTCTCCATCAGGGTTCCTATCCAGTTTCCACTTATTCTGACTCCACTCTCCTCTCGATCTATATGGTTTATGCCAATGGACCAACTCTGAGGGATAGTAAAGATCTGTTCCCCCTTAGAGGCAAGGAATGAGAATCTCCCCATACAAAAGACTAGGGAAAAAAATAAAACTGGATGCTATCTAAAAACAGCATATGTTAGCATAGAGCTACCCTTCAGTCCACCACTAAGCTGTTTGCTTAAAAGGAGGGGCCAATTTTCCTCTCTGTATCCGGGAGGCTTACAGCTCCTTGCCCCACAAACAGCTCGATCCAGTAAAGTCCGTGGGAGAGCGGACTAACGCCCGCTCTCCCGGCCCCTCGCCGGTGCGCACGATCCAGTATTTAAATTAGGCGACGCGGTGCAAACGAGGAAAAAGAGGCGCTAGGGACACTAGCGCGTCCCTAGCGCCTCCTTTTGGCCTGGAGCGGCGGCTGTCAGCGGGTTTGACAGCCGACGCTCAATTTTGCCGGCGTCGGTTCTCGAGCCCGCTGACAGCCACGGGCTCGGAAACCGGACGCCGGCAAAATTGAGCGTCCGGTTTTCGGCCCGACAGTTTTTACTGCTTTTCTGTGCACTTCCCTGGCGCCGGAAGAAATTAGCGCCGACCTTTGGGCGGCGCTAATTTCTTAGAGTAAAATGTGCGGCTTGGCTGCACATTTTACTTACTGGATCGCTCAGGAATACCTAATAGGGCCATCAACATGCATTTGCATGTTGAGGGCGCTATTAGGTGCCGCGGGTGGGCCGCGTGTTTTCCTCCCCTTACTGAATAAGGGGTAAGGGAAAACACGCGTCCAGAGCAGGGTGACAGTGCGCTCCGACGGAGCACACTTTACTGGATCGAGCTGACAGTAACTGGAGCTCCTGTTAACCCGAAGGGGGAGCCTCCCTGCTGTTCTCAAAGGATCCAGGAACAGATGTTTCATCAATGTCTGGTCATAGAGCTTGGAAAAAATATTAAGGAATGCCTTTGAATTGCAAACCCTGACCTTGCTTTATCTTTTTATTTCTAAGCAGACTAATGTTTTGAACAGTCTTATAAAAGATTTTTTTGTTTTTACTGCACTTTGATTGTGCCAAATTCTGTTTACAAGGTGTGCCAAATCTGTTTGGGTATTTTTCCAGGGCAGCGGAGATCAAGGTAGCAACCCTGGGTGTTCAAAGGCAAGGGATTTTGCCGTGGAGCCTCAGAGATTCTGCTGGCCTGAACAGCGAGGGCTTCTGCCAAGCTCCCCTCTACCAGGACCAGTCCATTCCTCAGCTCTCATCCAGAAAGAAAAAAGGAAACTGTACCTCAAAACCCAGATTGCACTGAACCCCCTGCAAGGGGGTACCCAAGGGCCCCCGCACATACTCCATGGTCCCTCTTGAACTTGAATGACCTTCCTTTCTTATAGCCTTACCAGCTACGATTCCGCCTGAGTCCTTATGTCCATCCCTTCCCTTTCTCTACAGATCCTTTACCTGTGAGAAACGGTCAGCATGGCCTCCACTATGGGACACTAGCCTCACCATAGGAGGTTTTCAAACACAAGTGATCACACAGTGCAGCCTGGGAAAAGGAAGGGGAAAA
This sequence comes from Rhinatrema bivittatum, assembly GCF_901001135.1. Classification (NCBI taxonomy): domain Eukaryota; kingdom Metazoa; phylum Chordata; class Amphibia; order Gymnophiona; family Rhinatrematidae; genus Rhinatrema; species Rhinatrema bivittatum. The sequence continues at coordinate 199,325,757 of NC_042620.1, read as the reverse complement.
AAACAAAACAAAACTGAGCAGAGGCTTCCTCCTCCTGACCTGGGAGTTTTGAGCTTCATTCTTTGTCTTGCCAGACATAGACTTCATAGCTGAAGGCAACTCCTGCTTAATTGCTCCAATGTCCCACCCTGAGGAATTTGTTTTCCTTCCTGTGGGAATATGACCACTATTTTGTTACATGTGGACTAACAGGCCGGAAGAGTTACCAATGCTATATCCCATTGTTTTAAGTCAGGTACATTCAAGCTGATTACACTTTCATTTTGGACCACTTTTATAATTGTCTGCCATCATCTTCAGTTTAATTTTGTTTTACCAACTTCTCTAAGTAGCCTCCTTCCTGCAGAGGGAAAGAAGAGAGGTAAATATATGCCTTTCTTGCCTTAATATGCATGCTCTTCACTAATATTTGACTACATATAAATAAGTACATTTCTCAATGAAAAAGGAGGAAAATACCTAAGAACTGAGAATTTTTTTTTTTTTTTTTTGCAAACATGAAATCATGTTTTCGGTAGCTCAATCATAGGTCCAAAATAACTCCAAAATCTACCAAAACTATTTTACAAAAATTTTTTATTTTTTAGATTAATTTAAAAAAATGTATATCTTGACATGGTGTGCTTTTTGAGTTCTAAATCACTGAGCCACCATAATTATGAATTATGTCATAATTCAGTTACATTTAAGATATCAATAAGCTCAAAAAATATTTGGTGAAAGAATATCTTGATTAGTGTGTTCACTTTGGCTTTCACCTGCCTATACTGGATTGAGTGGTAAGATGAAATCATACAAGACCAATGAACCATATTTACATGTAGGTTCAAATCTACTGTACATTTTACATGTCAGTACTCGGTAACTATTTTCAGCGACATCTACAACTAAAAATAGTTATAATTAAAAAGTAATTTTTATAGTACTGGTAAAACCCTCACTGCTTATTTATTCTTTTCATGAGAGGTCTCCAAGTTCCTTCAATAAAAGATAGATATGCTGGCAGATAGTTAAAAAGTAGGGAGCCTACCAGGTCAGACAGGCATATTTTTATTCAAACAACAAAAATCGGGGAAAGAGAATAAATATGCTCTAACTTCTGATGTTCGGTACCGGTTCTATGGGTGATAACCGTTAATTTGATTAGGACTCAAACTGTGTCTGAGGTCTGTATGCAACTTACGTGCCCCGTTCTTTGTCTGCATTGATGGCGCTCATTCAGAAGTTTGGTGAAATTTCTGGATATCTAATCAATTTTAATAAATTTGAACTGATGTTTCTAGGGCCTGAAAGGAGGAATCTCCCTGAAGTAAATCTTTTTAAATGAACAAAAGTGGGTTTCAAATATTTAGTATTTGGGTCTCATGAGATTATAATAGCCTATACAGACACAATTATGTTCAATTTTGAAAAAAATATGGACTTGAAAAAATTGTCATCTTTTCTGAATGTATTTATTTTATTTTTTATATACCGTCATTCCATGTGAGAAGCACTAGTTCACAATGGTGTACAGGGTTAACTCACCCACTGCTTATTCATTTCGGTACACCAACAGAAAAAACTTCAATTATTCCTCCTGTCTCTGCTACGATTTTTACCATGCCACACGAGCATGTTTGCATGTTACAATCTCCCCCTAAAACATTTAGGAGAAATGGGAGATAGTATATGACGATTTGTATAGTTTTTTGGCTTGGATTTGAATGGGTATGGGAACTGTGCTTTGAAGAGATAGAGGTTTTTGTGAATTTGGGAGGTGGGACTAGGTTAGGAGACTTTTTGGAAGTGAGGCATGTTGGGATATAGAGGCTGATATATATATATATAGTGGAATGGAATGGGGAGACAGCAACACGAATGCGTGGCATGGTAAAAGTCGCAGCAGAGACGGGAGGCAAAACTGATTAAGTTTTTCTGTTGGCGCAATGAAACTAACAAGCAGTAGGGGAGTTAAAACTTTTGGAGAAATGGAAAATGGTGTATGATGAGTTGTAAGGCTTTTGGGTTTGGATGTAAATAGGTATGAGAACTGTGGTTTGAAAAATGGGTGAGAATACTCGTTGTGTAGACGCCGGCTGGAGAGAGAAACAATACGCATGCGTGGCTAAGTTGTACTAAAGACGCGCAGAAAAGTTGGTAAATCTTAGTTGATATAATGATATGAAGTATGGTAGGTAAGAAAAATCTGTTCTGTAAAAACATTTGTAAAAACAGTTTTGGAGATATGGGAGATAGTGCATGATTTCTTGTACATGAGTTCGGTGTGAGAAGCAACACGCATGCGGGTCGGGGTTGAAGCTCTATTTGTGACGCAGTATTAAAAGTTATTCAGTTGTGTATAATGAAGATGATGTTATAGTAAAGGCATGGGAAAGGAATAGGTTAATAGGTAGATATGCAAGTGAAATAATAGTCTATATTAAAATTAGGAGGTGATTAAATGTATGATAAATGGATGGTTGGGGGATGTGTATCCTAATGAGTAGGAGTGGTGTGAACAACGGTAGGTGGAGAGATGGGGATCATGTGGTTTGGAGAGAATGTAATAGTTTGGCTGAAAAATTTTTGTGAAAAAAGATATTACATGGTTCTGATATTTTGCCTTTGGGTTCTAGTGTGTTTTTAAAGGACATTAACAAAGGTATATTTAGTTACTAGTTGGGGACCATTGGAGTACATCGCATTGCACAGGTAATTATCATTTAGTTTATAAAGATCCAGTAGGAGAATTAAAAACATGTTGGGAAGAGGTATAAATTAAAGTATTAAATATTGATTTAATTATAAATAGGAAACAGTGGAGCTTCGGACAAGATGAAATAGATGATGTCTTGACAAATAACTGAAAATAGGGAATACTGAACAAAAAATAGTGAGATCAAGTAGGTAAAATTATATATCCTTATGTAGGAAAGGGGAAAAAATGAGGAGGAGGATAACAATTTATGTCTTGTAGGAAATACTGGGAGGAAAACTGGGATGAGGAGACAAGAACATTGAGTATAATCTGGGAAGATCATATGGTGAAGTAGTTGACAGCAACAGTGAAGTTTCAAGATAAGAAGTATTAGAGTGATATAGACAATATCAAAAAATACAATATGATATTCCAGTTTTTACAGTTATGTAATAAGGTGATCCTGAAATTGTAATCATTGTATTGAACATCCACATTAACCCCTGAGGAAATTCAGAGAGAGCAAAACAATTAGGATCCTACATTGTTGGGTACTGGATATGTATTTTAATAGTATGAATGATGAGTGTGAATGCGGAAGATAATTAGGGGGTTTTAATAATCTGGTGGTGAATTATTTAATACATGTGAAAAAATTGTTTGTACAAGACAAGTATGAATAAAGGATTGAAATGACATTAAATAGTTTCCATTATGTTAGTGGATTCTATGTGTGTTAGGAAACTCAATTCCTTCTGTGTTATCCCTGTTGCATATGCCACATACGTCCAAATACATATAGGAGAGTTGTGCGGGGAACTCTATAAATGCGCGCGCACACACTTAAAATATGGAGGGTAGTAAACTATTTGGTTCACTTACCGAATGGTGGTTGGTCTTATTTGATATCCTTAGTGCATAACCCACATCTGTCACTGTATACGTTTCACCAAATACGGACATTTGGGCGGTAGAAGGTTTAAAACTTTTAGGACAATTGATAGATGAGGGATGAGTTAAAATGTTTATGGAGTTAGCAGAGGAATTTCAGATAGCATATACAACCTGATAATTATTTTTGAATTTATATAAAGAAACTACAGGTAAATTAGGTCTCACTCGGGTGTTGAGGAATGTAAGGGCATTGCTTAGCTGCAGGAGAAAAGCAAAACATTTAATATCTGCCTTGTATAAGTCGCTGCAGGCGTCCTTATGTGAAAAAGATACCATGCCCAGACTTATACAGCTGAGGAATGTAGATCTGGATGAAGAAATGGACAGTATGGACTGGAATTTAAACCAAAAAAGGTCACAACAAATCACTATATGTTATAAGAGGCAGGAGTTGCAGTATAAGTTGTTAAACCGGTTGTACAGCACTCCATTTTTTCTTTTGCTAAGTTCAGCAGTGTCAGCTCAAACTGTTGGAGAGAGTGCGGACACAATGGTACATTTTCTCACATGTGGTGGGAGTGTCCAGATGCTCAAGTGTTCTGGGCTAAAGTGGCAGATTGTATTCATGATATATGTGGGCAAAGACTGACGGCTAATCCTGCTCTTTTTCTGCTGGGGAAATGGTCTACTAGATGGCAAATGAGAGTGTATAGAAAACTGGTGGGTCACATGTTACATGTGACCCACCAGGTTGCTCACCAGTGGACAAGTTCTCCTACTCTTACATGCTGGGAATCTAAAGTATTGGATATTGCTTTAATGGAAAAATTAACTTTTGCTTTGAAAAACCATCAGATAGATACCAAGCAATATGGGAGCCATAATGGAGCTGGCAGGAATGGTTGCAGTCTGATCTCCCGTAAGGTGTGTGATGGGGTATATGTGCTATGTCTTTGTTGTGTCAAAATGTCATGTCCTTGACCACCGTCCATGCATGGGGGTCCAGCCAAGGATATTGTCCTTTCCCACCAAGAATGTGGCCTTCAGGTGCACTGACAGATAACCCAGTTCCAAATCTTGAATGCTTTCCAACACACAAGAGGCGAGAACTTTTTCTTCCCTGTTTGTTCAGGTAAAACATAAATACTTACCTGCATGGCCTAAGCCAATTATTTGCCACCTGATTGTTGAAGGTCTTTACTACATTTAGTACTGCTCTTTACTGCACAAAACTGTAACATAACATAGTAAATGATGACAGATAAAGATCAAAAGGTCTATCTGGTCTACCCAGCAGTGCATTTACTCAAAGTAAATCAAATTCCCACATGGAACCCAACCCGCAATCCCACTGTGCCCCCCCCCCCCCCAACCCCCTTTAGAGTTGCAACTGCTGCTCTGTATATGTTTTCAGATGCCATGTAGAAAGCACAAGGCAGCCACATCACAGCTGCCCTGGGGTACAACCATCACTCAGTTTCCACATTACTGTTCTCTTTCCAGTAGGAATCCTCTATGTTTCTCTCATACTTTAAGTCCGCTACTGTCCTCGTCATTAGCACCTACTCCCGGATTGCATTCCAGGCACTATCCACCCTCTCCATGTAAAAATCTCTTGACTTTGTTCCTGAATCTACCCCCTTGGCGCTTCAAATTTTGCCCCTAGTTCTAGAGCTTCCTTTCCACTGAAAAAGCCTGTGCATTAATACCTTTCAGGTACTGTATTTAAATGTCTGTATCATATCCCCATCTTACCTCTTTTCTAGGATATACATTAAATTCTTTCCTGGAAGATGCCAGGGGCCTTGAGTGTGAAGTCCCTCTAAGTGGACTCACCATACCAAGTTAGATATGATTTATCTGTGCTGAGAAAATTTTGGTGAGGAAAATTAGGATAATCTAATTTTCAGACTGCAAAGAGAGAGACACCAAAACAGGGAGTCTGAGATTATATATTACACAGAAACATTCCTGAAGGCACTGCAACACTCAGTTCCACTAAGATTTCTAAGTACATTGGGCTTGACTTCTATGCAGATGTTCCATAAGAGTTGCAGGCACTATGAAGGCTATAATGCCCAGCATTTGCAATATGTATCAAGCTAATATCTTCCATCTCTGAATTATTCCACTCAATACAAATACTTTGGTAATGGTTCTGTTTATAGGAGGAGAGGGCAAGCCTGAAGCACATCTGTTTCCTCAATTAATTTCAATTGAAGTGGCAGGCTCAGATGTGACTTGGGGTTATTGATAATGAGCCCAAGTGACTCCAAACACCTACAAAGGCAGATTGTGAAAAACTACAGAAGGACTTTCAAGGCGGGAAAAAGACACAAATGGCAGATGAAATTTAATGTGGACAAATGCAAAGTGATGTACATAGAGGAAAAAAAACAATTTTATGTATATGATGCTTGGTTTCTTATTATGAATAACCACCCAGGAAAAGGATCATAAGAGTCACTGAACAGACACCGAAATCCTCAGTTCCTTGTGCAGCAGCAAAAAAAAAAAAAAAAAAGCAAACAAAATGCTAGAAATTATTCAGAAATGGACAATAAAAGTGAGAACACCATAATGCTTCTGTTTACATCTATGATGTGGCTGTACCTTGAGTACTGTATGCAGTTCTGGTGGCTCATCTAAAAAAAAAAAAGTATAATGGAAGGGCCGGAGGAGCGCAGTCTAGCAGGCCCATGGTAATGTGGGCTCCAGGCTGTCTCCTCCGACCGGTGTACACAACCGGGCGTGGTGGGGGGTGGGAGAGGGGGTTCGTGGCAGGGCCGTTGGCCTTTCCTCTGGACCCCTCCCCACCCCTCTCCCCTACGAGGCGGCCGGCGATTTGATTTCATTGGTGCCCGGGGTCGACCCTCGAAGATCCCCCAGTCGGGTTGGCTGGCCCCGGTGCACCAAGGGAGTTGCAGCGTCATCGGGGGAGGGAAATAAAAGGGGGGGTGGTGCTTTCCTCTCTGCTTCTTTCCTCTGTGCAGCTGGTGATCCCCTCCCTCCCTCCCTAAATTTATGTTGTGGGGTAATTATTGTTGTCGCAGCTTGGGGGGGTTTCGGCGGAGCACCAGAGCCATGACCAATATGGGGGTGGGGTTCAGAGCAAGGAACCGCTGGGTGGCGGGTCTCCTTGTCTCAGGCTTATGTCATGTGACTGAGATCAGCCACATGGCAGGGACCCTTTTGCTGGGGGCTATGGTGGGGTCCAGTTAGTAGCGGGAGGCTGCTGGATATTGCAGGTCTGGTGGTCTGCGGAGAACTCATTTTGCTGGGGTGTGGAAGATGGGTCCGGGTGGGGGGGGGGGGGATTTAATAACTGTTCTTGATAAATTGGCTCTGGTGTTTGTTGTTGAATGTTATGAATAAAGCTGCGGCCTCATTTAAATTCCAATCTGGTTGATGAGTGTTATTATTGATAATATGAGCCTGTGAGGAGCCAGGGGGAGGGGACATTGGTCCTGGCTGCACATATTATGGAATTAGAAAAGATATAGAGAAGAGCAGCAGTAATAATTAAAGGGATGGAAAAGCTCCTTTATGAAAAAAAGCTAAACAAGTTAGAGCTCTTCAGCTGTGATAAAATAATTGAGAAGGGATATGAAAGATTTACAAAATCATAAATGGGGTGGAATAGATATATAGGGAATGATGATTTACTCTTTCAAACACTAAGACTAGGGAACACTTTGAAATCAACAGGTTGCAGATTTAAAACAAATTGGAGAAAGCATTTTTTCACTCAATGTGCAATCAAGTTGAGGAATTTGTCACTGGAGGGTGTGGTCAAGGCAACTAGCATAGCTGGGTTTAAAAAAGGTTCAGACAAGTTCCTAGAAGACAAGTCAAATAGTTATTAACCAGGTGACCCCGGGCAACAGACCACTTATCGCTGGATCAACTTTTTGGGGTCAGCCACTGTCAGACAGAGGATACTGGGCTCACTGGACCTCTGCTCTGATCCAGCATGGCACTTATGTTCTTATGGGAAAGAGCAAAATGAAGTAAGTGGAAACAGTCACTGCAACAAGACTAGACAGAGAGCTGTGAGAGAGAGAGCTGAGGGTGAGTGGGGGGGGGGGGGGTGCGAGAGAGCAGGGGGCGAGAGAGCAGGGGTGCTTGAGTGTTAGTGCCAAAAAGAGGGAGCCTATATGAGGAGATTGTGAAGGAGTGTGTATGTGTGTGAAAGACTGGGAAGCTGGTGTGTATGAAAAAGGGATCGTGTGTATGTGAGGGTGCTAGCCTGTAGGAAGGGATTGTGTATGTGTGAGAGAGAGACATAGATAACCTGTGTGAGAGTGTATGCGTGAGAAAGAAAGGGAGCTTATGTGAATGTGTATGCAAGAGAGAGGGACTCTGTATGAGGGGATGTGTGTGTGCAGGAGAGTGAGGGAGCCGGTATGAGGATGTGTGTATGTGCACTAGAGAGAGGGAGCATGTGTGAGAGAGAGGTACAGAGATAGCCTGTGAGAGGGGCAGTACTGAGAACGTGGTCAAATGGGGGAGTGACAATAGAGTGGAGGGGGATGAGCTTAGAAGTGGAGGGGCGAGATACTGGCAGGTGGCGAAGTTGAGGCTTGAGAGAGCAATGTGGCCAGGGGAGTAGGGAGAGAGAGTAGAAGGGACACTTGCAGTGAATTTCTAGGGAAATTCTGCATCTTTAAGTAATAACATTTTTTCTGTATTAATTTAAAATGTAATTACTTACAGGCTGTCATGTAAATTGTGTTATTTCAACCAATATAAATTATGCAGAATTTTAAGTTTTTGTGCGCAGAAATCACCCAGGAGTAAATTTATAACAATCCGAGCTCTAGGTGAGTTACAAATTCAGGTTCAGTTGGTAGAACCCTACCCCAGATGGCTGTGTTGTGCCCCACCATCTCCTCCAATCAGAGCACGGGAAAGCTGTAAGCTGCTAGATGCTACCCCTGCTCTACTTCACTCTCAGGGCGATATAGAAAGATCCACGGTGTTCGTAGTCTACAAATATTTTTTTTTAGCATGCGCAAATAAAGCAGGTATCTCCTTGAGAGTAATAAAGGCCGCGTATGTAAATTAGATGCACGCAGAAAATCCGCTCTGATGTGAAACCTGCATGGAAAAGTGCAGACAAATGTACTCACAGCCCTATGTAATAAATTGCACACAAACCAGTGCCAAAACCCAAAATTACTATGTTGACATGCAAATGATTCTCAGGAGGTGTAAAGCTGTAAAGAAATTAGTGGACCAGGAGTAGAACTGAAGGTGGATAGAGCAATGTCTATCCCCTTCATGTTCTGTCTTCAACCGCATGGCAGCTGTTCCGGCAAAGGCTGGCAGGCACAGTAACGCAACAGAGAATTTTTTCTGACAACCCACAGAATTAAAAACATACACAAAAAGTGAAGGTAATCCATGATTACCCCAGAGCTGCATGGACAACAGTAATGCCAGACAAGCGCTTTAACTTAACTCCTAACCTGACCCAGGCACCAAAAAACACACACTAACCAATGCGCACCTTACTGCATAGCTTGTGAATAGTTAATTTGCCTCATTTGCATGCACTACCGCTAAACCAGCTGCGTGTTTTTAAGGAGATGGTTTCTGCACACGTTTTTACGAGCTGAATATGTTTTTACATACGCACCTAAGCTTTAGCACTGCTTATCACATCAGCCCGTATATCCTTGAAATCAGAAAGTGCTGCAGGGGATATTCTGAGTCCTCAGATACAGTGAGCCTACTGCATTAACTGGACTTTCAGTGTGGTTATTACTGGGATGTTTGGGCAGGAGTTTGGGTTACTTGAGCGGGAGTGTGGGAGATGGCCAGTGAAAACAGGAGTCTCCCGCCAACTGCAGAGACTTGACAGCTTTGCGATAAGAGTATTGTTTACGTCACTTGTGTTTACTTTTACTAAAAATAATTATTTAAAATAAAAAATGAACAAGACTTTAGGAGCATGAGGAGCGAACGCCGTACCCACTGGCAGAGGCCACCTCATTAACCCCTGGCACACAGAGTACACCAATTCCTCCTTCTCAAATCCTTCTAATGACACCGGAAGGCTCTTCAACCCCGCCCCCCCCCCCCAAGAGGTAATTCGGGGGGGGGGGGGGAGTGAATTTAGAACGAGAAGGAAGAGAAGGGAGAGAAAATCTAACTGAAAATACTGAAGCAGTACAGATCAGGGCTACTTGTGCTGTAACTTTGCCAAATGGACATGTGGATTCTGTTTTGACTTATCCAGCCTTAGGCCTTTACTCTTCAGAGGTTGAAAGTGGAAAAGATCTAGGGGGTGCGAGTGAGCTGAGGGAAGTTATTTCCTCATCGATTAAACCTCCCCTTAAAAAACCTGCAGAGATTACTTTGGAATCTGTTTGTGAGGCCTTGGTTACATTAGAGGCTTCTATATTGTCCCTAACAAAAGCTTTTCTGAACAAAAAAATCAAATGCAAGTAAATGCAGTCTCTATAAATAAGATCCCATCAGATTTGGAATCACTTGGATCCCGGATATCAGGTGTAGAAAAAGCTCAAATTTCTCTTCTTCAAGCAGAGCAAGTTCATGAAAAAAAAGTTGGAGAACCTGGAAAATGTCTAGAAGTCTGAATTGAGTTTTACATTTTCCCATTATAAGGATGATTTCACCTATAGAGCTCTTTAAAATTTATATTATTCAAGCATTGAAGATTCCTAAGGAGGCTTTACTATTAATAGTAAAGGCTTATTTGCCATCTTCTGTTGAAGATAGAGAAGAAGATATTCAAAATCAAGATCAAACACTGGACATTTCTACTATTTTGGAACTATCTCAATCTTTTGAAGTAAAATAAAAAAAAGATTCCCTTTTGGTGAATTTTGTATTTCAATCTGATAGAAATAATGTATTGAAGTGTTATTTCATTAACCATTTAACTATGTTTTACGGTCAAAAGATATGGATATATCCAGATCTCACTAGAAATACTCAATTACAGCGTAAGACATTTTTTGCTATGCGTAATGAAGTGATTGCTAAAGGGGGGCATTTCTTACTATGTTACCCTTGTGTTTCTTGAAAATTCAAAATGCCAGTCATATTTTTCAAACCATCTCAGCTTCACACCTTTCTAGATTCTCATACTTAATGAAGCAATGGTTAGCGATGCAAAGTAGGAATTTGGCTATATCTTTCAGCTGTTCTTTTTATAGTTTGCCTAGAAAATTTTGCTTTATTTTCTCTTGTATCATCCCCTATTTCTTTAGATTAAGGGGAATACCATATAAATAAGACTGTCGAAGAGATGATTGCTTAAATTCTGTTTCCTTTGTATTACCTCTGTTAAATCCAAGAGTAATCTTGTACAGTATGTAAAATATTTGAAAAAATAAAATAAAATAAATGAACAAGACTTTGATATCGGTTACTTTGCTAGAATATAACAGCCATGGATTTCTTTTGTTCCCATTGTCCTAACCCCACCAGAGAATGCCTCCAGAGAGAGAATACAAGAGTTAGAGAAATATGAAATACTGTGCCTAGCCAAGTTCAACATTAACTTTTGCCTAGAGACCAGCAACAAGCCATGGGTATTAGAAAGTCATCTAGCAGCCCTTAATACTTCTTTAATCAGAGTTTATCGGAACATCTAAAAAATATTTAGCATCAAAGGTTTTTTTTTATCTGATGTTTACATGAAAACAATGCTAATTAGTTATTTCTCTATAATCAAATTAGTAAAAAAAAATTGCAGGACAGGATTATTTGTGTAAATAGAACCAAGAATAATAAGAATATTCTGCAAAAGCAAACAGTTACGGTTATAATCGGTGCCCTGCTCCTCTGTGATTCTGCAGAAAGGGCAAAAAAAAAATTCTGCACGTCGCTGAATAATTTTCTGTTCCTTGCAGAATTGCTACAAGAGACCATGGGCTGGGTTGAACAAGCGGCAACAGCAGGCTATGCATCTCTCTCTCCCTCCGCGCTTCAATCCCCCTCTTATCTCCACCATCTATTCAGGCTTGGTGGGTCTTGGGCTACTTTCTCTCTGTTGCCCAAAGTCAGAGTATATCACAGATGCACAGTTCAAACACTCCAGCCCCAAGTAGTAGTGGAAGCAGCAGTCCAAGGCACCATATCACCAAGCTGGAATCGGGGTAGAGAGTGGGGGGGGGGGGGGGGGAATGGTTAGGTAGAGTAGATCGACAGGTGAAGAGATTAAATGTGTGCAAGTGATTGGGGGCGGAATGAGCAAGAGGATTGGGAGGTGTGGGGATAAGAAGGGGTGTGGAGCATGTATAAATGAAAAAGAGAAGGCATCAGCATCATAAGGAGGGGCATTAGTGCACTCAACTTCCTTCCGTCTTGTTCTCCCTTCAATGGTATAAGATCTACTCTCTCCTCACTCCCCCTTCCCTTTTCTTCCCCTTATCGCCTCCATCTCCTAATGCTCTGCCCCTCCACCCCTTTTCCATCTCTGTCCTCAGATGCCCTCTCCCCCACCACCCTGCATTATTTCTCTTAACCCCCTCCTCCTTTCCTAGCACTGATTAATAAGATCCCCCTTACCCCAAAAAGAGAAAAAATAAAGTATGTGGACACAAACAGTGTCAAAACATTTTCTATTTTTATAAAGCAAAAAACAAATTAACATTTAATATGTAATATTCAATAATTGCTGCAGAATTTCAGAGACTTGCCAGTGAATTTTCTGGCTCTTACTGCAGAATCTACACTTGAACTGCCAAGGAAACTAAGGGGAATAAGATTCAAAACACTAGTCTTCTGGATTTGAAAGCAATTTGTTATAAGTATAGGGGCGGATTTTAAAAGGCCCATGCGCCTATTTTGCATAGGCCGCCGGCGCGCTTAAGTCCCGGGGCTTTCGAAAAGGGGAGGGGGCGTGTACGGGGGCGTTCCTGAAATGACGCTGCATTTCGGGGGCGGGCCCGGGGGCGTGGCGCCGGCCCGGGGGCGTGGTCGAGGCCTCCGGACCAGCCCCCAGGACCGGAGGACGGAGCGGGGCTTCCGGCCGACGCGCGCAAAGTTACGCCTGCTATCAGCAGGCGTAACTTTGCCGACAAAGGTAGGGGGGGGAAGGTGGGGGGAGGGCGAAGAAAAGTTCCCTCCGAGGCCGCTCCGAAATCGGAGCGGCCTCGGAGGGAACAGGCAGGCCCTCGCTGGGCTCGGCGCATGCAGGTTGCACAAATGTGCACCCCCTTGCGCGCGCCGACCCCGGATTTTATAAGATACGTGCGTATCATAAAATCCAGCGTACTTTTGTTCGCGCAGCAGGCGCGAACAAAAGTACGCGCTCGCGTATTGTTTGAAGATCTACCTCATAGGCTTTAGTGGCATCACACAGGCCACTATTTCACAAAATTTCCAAGCCACATAAATTAATATTTATTGCTGCCAAATAAAAATGAAACAGATCTAGATATTTAGATTTAATTACTCATCTTTTATAAACTGACCTCAAGGCAAGTTACATTTCAGGTATAACATGTATTTCACTATCCCAACAGATTTACAGTCTGGGTTTGTTTCTGAGGCAATGAAGTGTGATATGATAAGCCCATCAGTGTAAGCAGGATTTGAACCCTGGCTGCCCTGGTTCTCAACCAATTCCTCTAATCAGAAAGCCACACCTCCATTCCAGATATATATATTTATTTATTTGTTCTTATTAACTGCTCAGCCAAAAGATTCTAATTTGTGCAGCGTACAATAGATTTAAAATATTCAAATACAATGATTAAATATAATAAAAATAAAAATCATACAATTTAATACAAAATTTAAACTAAAATCACATAATTAAAATACCCTAAACAAGGAAGATTACTGCTCCTACATCTTACTTAGAAAACTCAAAATGCTTAGAAAGAGCCAGGATTTAACCCTCTTCCAAAAAAGCAAATAGTTCAATTCCATCCTCAACACTCTTGGTGCTGAATTCCATAATTTGGGGCCTGTAACAGAAAGAAGCCTCTTCCTGTTTGCACTTCTAGAAACCTTCTTCACTATTGGAACTTTGAATATCATCACAGATGCTGAATGAAGATATCTCCTGGGCTTCAAAAAATCTACCAACTCTTGTAAATACTTTGCCCTCTGTCCTTTAGTCACTTTATACATTAAACTCATGATCTTGAATTGAAGTCTTTGCTGTACTGGAAGCCAATGCAGCTTCCATAATAAAGGTGCTACAATAATCTTTCAAGGATAGCTATACATCAACCTTGCTGCCATATTTTGTATATTCTGCAACCTGTGAATATATTTGGCTGGTAACCCCCACCAACAACCTATTGTAATAATAAATGAGGCAACCATACTGAAAAAGAGATAAATGCCCAAAGTTTCCTCAGTAAGTTAGTTTAAAAAATACCTGCTGATCAATCACTGACTTTTTGATCAACTGACCTCTAGTACCTTCTGAGTCCAATAAAAAGCAGCAGCAATGAAAGGATCCATGCACCATGCTATGTGATGCTGACATTTTGAAACTTTTTTTGTTGAAGAATGCAAGAAGATATAAATTTATATGAGAACTGTTTCATTGGAATCATGGCTATTTTATAACTGAAGTATGAATAGTTTCATTAGAAAAATGACAGGATTGTATTATGTACAGCAAGAATCTTTAACATTCCGTGTAATAAGTTTTATATAGTATGTGGTTTTGGTAAATTTATTTTTCTATATAAAATCAATATTGTTTAACAAATTTTTTCACAAAGTTTTTCATTAGTGTTCTCTGTGTTTTGGTGGAGATATATATATATATATATTTTTATTTTTTTTGCAACAATAAATGGCAGAGATACATTTTCTAGATTTCTCATGCATAGAAATACATCTAATTCATTAACGGAACATCGCTGTGTATTTACATCAGCTTTTATCAGTTTTTTTAATACTTCTTTTTATACAAATGTAGTGAAACCCTAAAACAAATAATTTACTAAAAGTACAATGGAACACCGCTTTCAGATATCTAATAAAATATTTAAAAGATGTTTCTGAATTACAAAAATTAAAATACACAAAGTATATAGCCTTTGAAAAACCATAAGTGTCCCAAAACCATCATGAAATTGTTGTGCTATTACTCTGTTTGACCTTCCTCTGTTCCAATCACTTCATTATGGGGCTTTTCAGTTTGTAACCAAATAAAGCCAGAACAGACTAAAGTTGCTGTAAAACCACACCTGAAGTGGCTATCGCTTGCCTCATAAAAGCAATTCAAGGTGGAAACAAGGCTTGCTCTTTATGCCCCAACAATGGCCATATTGTTTTGCCAAAATTAGCTTCTTCGGGGGAGGGGGGGGGGGACACATATGTTCCACACTTTCAGGCACTATATTTAAAAAAAAATTTTAAATTACTTTCAAGTATGTCATCACTCCTGTGTTGATACTAAACCATTAATTTTGTGTAGAAAAAGTATACAGTTTTCTTTCAGAGTGCATTAACTTACAATGACAGTTGCTAACACATCTCAACTTACAGAAGTATAATCCAAATCAGTTTGCTCATGTATATTTATCTGTGAAATGATTTCATATAAATGGTTACTATAAATTTGTCTAATATTATTTCATGCTAATTTTAAACAATGAAATCTAGAGGCTATTCAGGCAGAGCTTACCTCAGCTTTCCTTCCTGTAGATCGTATGTGAGCAAATAACTGTTTCAATGTAAAAACTGAATGAAGTTGTAAAATGTACCAGTGTTCTAAAATAATTTTTTGTATTTGAACGAATCTGTTGGAGAAAGAAATAATGCATACTGGACGATCTGTGATTTGACGTGGCTGATTGAATAAAAGCAAATCCCGGTCTGTATGAAGACCTCTCTTGCATGCCCGTTTGACTATCTTGGAAGTGTAATCCCCATCTAGAAATTTCTTGCTCATTATTTTTGATTGTTTCATATACTCTTGGCTAGTGCCACATAAACATCAATCTCAGAAACTGCTCCACAGTACATCCAGATATACTTAGGACATCTCAGGAAATGTCTAGCTCTGTCCTGCAAAACTGAAATTTAATAATGTGTTTCTATTTTGCACACAACTGAATTTTTATGAATTGAGACAACAGCCTGCTCTTAGATAGATGTGATATGAGCAAAAGCCACTCATAACCAAATGAAGTACTACATTCTAGAACTCTATAAAATCATGAGATGTCTATAATGGGTAAATGTGAACCTGCTAATAGATAATAGAAGGACTAGAGGGCACTCCATGAAGTTAGCAAGTAGCACATTTAAAACTAAATGGAGAAAATTATTTTTCACTCAACAACAATTAAGTTCTGGAATTTGTTGCTAGAGGATGTGGGTAGGGCAGTTAATGTAGCTGGGTTTAAAAAAATATTTGGATAAGTTCTTGGCGGAGAAATCCATTAACTGCTATTAATCAAGCTGACTTAGGGAATAGCCACTGCTATTACTGGCATTAGTAGCATGGGATCTACTTAATGTTTTAGGTACTTGCAACTTGGATTGGCTACTGCTGGAAACAGGATTCTGATCCAGTATGACAATTTATGTTCTTATTTAGATTTTTAATAATTATATGGAGTCCTTGGCAAATTACTAATATTAAAAGTACCTTATTCATGTTTTTCTATTTTATCAAACATTTATATTCATGCTGGTAGATCAGATTTAACATTAATTCAATATTTAAGAGCAATCTGAACAAGTAACTATGATAAGAGTTTTATAAATTTTGAATACAAAAAGACTTTAATGTTAGCATTCCTTATGAATCTATGAATGCCCAAATTGAATATTGAACAGAGAATATAGCAATTCTATATTAAATAACTTATGTCTAACTTAAATCAAGGAACAGCATAAAATATATTTACCTTTGAAAATACTTAAACATGAAAATCTGTGTTTTCAGGAACTGGTACTCTCAAAATCAGAGAGTCAAAGTCAGAGTCCTGAGCCCCCAAAAAAATTTGCTGCAAAAAATCAATTCAAGGTATTTGAAAACTAAAAATATCACATCCATCTCAGAAATATATGGTACGTTCTTCATAACCAAATCATATTCATAACAGGCATATAAACTTATGGTTTTTAATTGTTCAAAAAGGCAAGTTATAACTACTATTACTAATAATAATATACTTAAATTACTTTGAAATAAATCAGCTGGAAATTATATACATCAAATGAAAGTCTTGTATCCATTGCCCCACCTGCCCCCGCCCCCCCCCCCCCCCCAAAAAAAAAAAAAAGAAACAGCAAAAGGATAAACATGTACACGGGTTCTGAGGATCTATTTGGTAAGTTGAACAGAACATATATATGTATAACAATTCTGCTGGAAGTTAAACTCCAGCAAGATAAATCTGGCCAAAACCTGAAGAATAAGTAAGTTCAGTAGACAAAGGATCTATACTGCTTTTACCTTCCATAAATTTCAAATTCAAGATTAGACTTGCTCTGCTTACTTTACCTGTCAGTAAAGAAGTTTGAAGTCTCAAGCAAGGGTATGAGCACAAACCTCTTTTCTTAAGCAATATAGATAAAGACACCAAACATTATTCAAACAAAGAGATGGAGATTGCAAAAAAGTATTAAAAAATAAAAATCTAAAACTTCTGAATCTTTAAGAGCATGATGGACAAATTTATCAACACCTGTACATGTATAGATTGATGACATTAAATCTACCTCTAGGAGAAAATAAACATAAGGGAAAAGAATGCCTTCAAAATATCAGAAGTTCTTTAAGAACATAAGAAATTGCCATGCTGGGTCAGACCAAGGGTCCATCAAGCCCTGCATACTGTTTCCAACAGAGGCCAAACCAGGCCACAACAACCTGGCAATTACCCAAACACCAAGAAGATCCCATGCTACTGATGCAATTAATAGCAGTAAACTTGATTAATAGCCGTTAATGGACTTCTCCTCCAAGAAATTATCCAAACATTTTTTGAACCCAGCTACACTAACTGCACTAACCACATCCTCACAACAAATTCCAGAGCTTTATTGTGCGTTGAGTGAAAAAGAATTTTCCCCGATTAGTCTTAAATGTGCTACTTGATAACCATGGAACGTCCCCTAGTCCTTCTATTATTCAAAAGTATAAATAACCAATTCACATCTACTCATTCAAGAACTCTCATGATCTTAAAGACCTCTATCATATCCCCCCTCAGCAGTCTCTTCTCCAAGCTGAACAGCCCTAACCCTCTTCAGCCTTTCCTCATAGGGGAAGCTGTTCCACCCCCTTTATCATTTTGGTTGCCCTTTTGTGTACCTTCTCCAACGCAACTATATCTTTTTTGAGATGCGGCGACCAGAATTGTACACAGTATTCCAGGTGCGGTCTCAGCATGGAGCATTATAGAGGCATTATGACATTTTCCGTTTTATTAACCATTCCCTTCCTAATATTTCCTAACATTGTTTACTTTTTTTTTTTTTTTAATTTATGCTTTTCAGATATACATAGAAATTAAACATTGACACAGTAATGTCAATATCACATTTTCAATATTATTGACCAGATTTCAATTGAGTAATTCTAAATGTATCTTCATAAAATAAAAAGGTAATCCACTAAGGAGATTAATAAGAAATATCTAGCGGACTAAAGGGAAATTATGAGAATTATCTCAATGTACAACTGAAAAAATAAGGTAGCACCTATCTATCTATTATGCCTCTTTACCCAAAAAGTAAAGATTTCCAGGTCTGTGAATCTAAAAAAACTCTCAATTGAGAAATATCATAAAAAATGAATTTCTGGTTCTGACGCATTATTTCGCATTTTCATGTGAATCTTATTAGCATTTTCCCTCCTATACTTTCTACTTCATTTTTCATTGCAAGAAATTTCTGTCTCCTTATCTGTGTGTTGCAAGATAGGTCGGGATATATCCAAATAGGAGCACCATGGAATTTCTCCAACCTCTTCCTCATGTAAATGCGGAATACTACATCCCTGTCAGCTGAAAAAACAAAAGATACATGCAATGAAGCCCTAGCTTCAATTTTTGTTTCTGCTGTTGCTTCAATTATTTCTGATATATTTAACTGTGGTTCTAAAGGCTTACTCTCTGGATTTACATTATTCCCCTTTATTTCAACATAATACATTTTTGCAATAGGAGGAATAGATTTTTGTGGCATTTGTAAGGTGACAGTAAGATATTCTTTAAACATGTCTCATGGTTTATTAACCATTCCCTTCCTAATACTTCCTAACATTCTGTTTGCTTTTTTGACTGCTGCATCATACTGAGCTGATGATTTTAAAGTATTATCCACTATGATGCCAAGATCTTTTTCCTGGGTGGTAGCTCTTAATATGGAACCTAACATCGTGTAACTACAGCATGGGTTCTTTTTCCCTATATGCAACACCTTGCACTTGTCCACATTAAATTTCATCTGACATTTGGATGCCCAATCTTCCAGTCTTGCAAGGTCCTCCTGTAATGTATCACAATCCGCTTGTGATTTAACTGCTCTGAATAATTTTGTATCATCCACAAATTTGATAACCTCAGTCATCGTATTCCTTTCCAGATCATTTATATATATACTGAAAAAGCACCGGTCCAAGTACAGATCCCTGAGGCACTCCACTGTTTACCCTTCTCCACTGAGAAAATTGACCATTTAATCCTACTCTCTGTTTCCTGTCTTTTAACCAGTTTGTAATCCACGAAAGGACATCGCCTCCTATCCCATGACTTTTTAGTTTTCTTAGAAGCCTCTCATGAGGGACTTTGTCAAATGCCTTCTGAAAATCCAAATACACTACATCTACCAGTTCACCTTTATCCACATGTTTATTAACCCCTTCAAAAAAATGAAGATTTGTTAGGCAAGACTTCCCTTGGGTAAATCCATGTTGACTGTTCCATTAAACCATGTCTTTCTATATGCTCTACGATTTTGATCTTGACAATAGTTTCCACTATTTTTCCCAGCACTGAAGTCAGGCTCACTGGTCCAAAGTTACCCGGATCGCCCCTGGAGCCTTTTTTAAATATTGGTGTTACATTGGCCACCCTCCAGTCTTCAGGTATAATGGATGATTTTAATGATAGGTTACAAATTTTAATTAATAGATCATAAATTTCATTTTTTAGTTCCTTCAGTACTCTAGGATGCATACCATCTGGTCCAGGTGATTTGCTACTCTTTAGTTTGTCAATCTGGCCTACTACATCTTCCAGGTTCACAGTAATTTCGTTCAGTTCGTTTGACTCATCACCCCTGAAAACCCTCTCCAGAACTGGTATAGTAGGTAGTCAAAGCCATGCCCAACAATAGATTTTGTAGCACTTAATTTTATAATTTTGTCTTTAATATAATACAGACTACAATAATGTGCTTTTAGCAGAGCTTTATACAATTTAAAATGGCTACTGATCAAGTTCTGGTGAATTTTTTAATCAAATAAATTCCAGGATCATGATTGGACTTCACACAAAATTTGAACTTATGGGTCTACTTTAACCAAAATTATCACACCCCCAACAGGACAGATTGAACCATTACATGAACACATTTCAGACATGTTGAAAAGCACCGAAAATGCAACTTTTATATACAATGATGAAGAAACACTCAGAACAGAAATCGAAATGTTATATGCTGGTTGATATTTACAATAAATTTGTATTATACACCAAATTGAAACAATGCACAAAAACTATTTTTCTATTTTAAGAGCTAGCTAAATGAACCAGTCCCGTGGCTCAGACTGTAGTGCTTCACAACATGATACAGAGATTCTGGTTTCAGACCTTGCTCCTGTCAGGGACAGCATGCCTGGGTACAGTGTGGAAATAGTGGGTTTATGCACAGAGGGAAAGAAAACTACTGCTGCTGTAGCAATAGCTCCCTGCTACCCAAGGAGCAACTCTGAAGGTGGTTCTTGGAGGCACCCCTTTCAGATGTATTTTATCATTTGGATTGTTTTAGCATATGTAACCCCATTTTTGGATTGGTTTATATTTGTACATTGTTTAAAACAGATACATTATCTGTATTAGTGGTATAAAAAAGTGTTACAATAAAAGGCTACCTGATAATTTGCTTTCCTTGACACCCTGCTAGACTAGTTAACACTATAGGGATTTTCTCTCCACAGCTGGTGGAGACAGAGAACATACTTCTATGATTCTTTTCGTGATGCCATATCCACTACAAAGGAGGTATGTTTGGAAGCACTCAGTAGCCTTTTGTCAAAGTTGCCTTCACCTAGTTGTGGGTCAACTGAATAGTTTAGTAATAAACTTACATTATTCCGAGAGGACTTATTCAACTCTCAAGGGTTGTGGTGCTCAATCCATGCAAGTATAATCGATTGACATCTCTGGCTTCTTTCTCAAGCCAGCATCCCCAGAATTAATCAATTAATAAGTTAATATCTCAATTTGGCCAATATTTTTTTCTTCTTCCCCAGCAGGGAGGACTTTAGAAAATCTTCTTCCCCAGCAGGGAGGACTTTAGAAAATCAGAACGCCAGAAAAGAAAGTAGGAGTGTCACCTTAGTATCGAAGAAGGAACTGCTGCCCTTCCTACCCCCCAGGGTAAGACAGGGTCATAAGAAAGATAAACTTCTGCTTTCTCCTTTTATTAATATCTTGTTCATACTGGTAACCTTGCCGGGCAGGAACCGGACTGGTCTAGCAAGAGTCAAGGAAAGCAATTTATAGGGCATGACAATTTTGCTTTCCTTATTCTCCTGCTAGATCAATCAGCATATAGGGATGTATCAAAGCTATTACTCCCTTGGGTGAGAGGACATAGCACAGACCATAAGATACTTGCCCCAAAGGTCATTTCAGCCTTCGCTAGTATATCCAATCTATATTGCTCAGTAAATGAGTGCAGTCAGGCCCATGTGACCGCCTTGCAGATTTCTTCCAGGGATACCTTTGAGACTTAAGCCCATGACGCTGCTTGCACTCTGGATTGGGCATGCACACCTGTTGGTACTGTTCTCCCTTTCAAGTTACATGCAGAACCTATTGCTTCTTTGATCCACTTCTCTAGTTTTGATTTGGAAGCTGCCTCGCCCTTGTGTGGACCCTGTGTAGTATGAAGAATCTTCTTGCCGGCTGTCAGAGAGGCTTCTCAATAGGTCAGCACGTCAGATAAATACATTTCATGACTACAATAAATGTGAAATTATCATCCAGTTTTGGATTATATCATTTGAAGGACATTACTCAGCAGTTATTGGATCCCAGAGGCAGATATTGCGGGAACACACTCAAAACACCGCAGCGTCGGATCTTCTAAGAACTCTGGACTACACTTAGAATATTCTGAGTCTACAATAACTCTGGATCACCTTCCATTGATTTTGTCCTCACTTTTCATCTTCAAAAACGTGGAACTTTCAGATAAGTGCTAAATATAATATAGTATATAAGACTATTAAACTATTTTTATGGACACATTAAAAATTTTAAATAAAGTGATACAGCCAAAGAAAGCAAAGACACTTTATGACCAATGATTATACTCTTACACTCAACAGGACCTAAGACATTTAAACAATTAATGCAGTCCATTGGCGTATATATGATGGTCATATGAATATACTTGTTTAGTATTATTGTGTAACATTTTTTAGTAGAATTCTTTACTTTTGATATATTTTTATTTTACTCATGGGTTAATTCTCATTAATTTTTAAATCACAGCAACATCATAAATTTGTTTGTGCCATATTTAATTAATTTATTTATTTAAAATCTTTTCTATACCGCCGTTAAGTTACATACCAACACAGCGGTTTACATAAAGGCACAAATGGTTATGTTCAATAAAGAACTGGGATATACGAGTATAATGGTGCCAGAAGGTTTCGGTTACAATAAAATTCAAAATAAAGACTATTTGAGTGTCACAAATCTTGTCCTTTTCAAAAGTGTGCTGTATACTATTAACATTAAAATGGAGTGCTGGTTGTTTGGAGTGTTACTGCCAGTTTTATTTCTCAACTTATTCTCCATTTGTTTTGTAGAAAGCTTGTTTAAAAAGCCAGGTTTTTAAACTTGCTTTGAAAAGTTTGTAATTGTTCTGTAACCTTATTTCCGGGGGCATGTTATTCCATAGAGAAGGACCTGCCAGGGACAGCGCTATCCCTCACTTGTGTAAGTCTTGCTGTTTTTACAGAGGGACAGTTAGGAAGGCTTTGTTGGCTGATCTGAGATTTCTTTGTGGAATGTGTACACGCAGTGCTGTGTTGAGCCACTCTGCTTTTTCATCGTTAATTAGTTTATGTACTGTACAGAGTGCTTTGTTCAATGGGTAACCATATATCCAAGGATGGGGCAGACTTCCACGTCAATGCCACAGTAAATCTCCCTGCATATTAGTTGGTTAGCCAACATCTTCCTGTGTGTAACCAACCAATGAGTACTCCAGCTAAACATAAGGCCTCATTTACTAAGCATTTTTCCCATAGACACAGATTGCAAAAAAAAACCCTTAGTAAATCAAACCCTAGTTCTGGTGTGAGAACTAGGTCCCTGCCCACCACATATGATAATAGGAATCTTCTTGCCCACACCCCCCTCCAGCAGAGCTGAGAGGACCCTGGGGAAAAGGCAACTCAGAACAATGGATATCGATAAGTTCAATGTAATAAATTCACCATCAAGTCAACCCATCATTTGAAAATTGATATCTTGCAAGCTGCCCCCTCCCCCAATACATCTCCAGTCCACCTTATCTAGAGACAGATTCAGGTATCTACTACATTAGGCTACACACTTTAACGGTGGGTCTTGAGCAAGTAAGCAACCCAGGGAGATGCTCCATCTTGGAATATCTTGGATGAACATTTTCTCAAATTGGGAAGGAGGAATAGTCTCCTAGCCCCCCCTCTAGATAACGCCTAAGTGCTATCAACCTGTCATAGAAACCTGTGATTCTGCCCTTATTCCATACTCCATACGGTGATCCAGGAATGACACATACTCAATGCTTTCCTCTTCCCATAATAGTTCCACAAATTTCAGTACCACCTTCTACCACTCCCCTGCATTGCTACAAAAAGTGTTCACAGACAGGGCAGGGATGTTCCTCAGGGTAGTATAGAGGGAGTGCAGAGAGAGGTCCTCAGATTTCGGCATATCACTTTCCACAACTTCAGTCTGTGGGTGATGAGAAGACCCATCCGTCCCACTCATCTAATTTACTTCATTTTTTAAGGAATTCTGGAATATATTTTTCACTTCGCAGTTGCGGGGTAAGATGTGTGGATACATGGAACAAACATTGTTTTAATGCATGTTACTTCCAGGCTACAAGGTAACAAAATGTGAGCGTTTTGAGGGGGTGTAGACTTTCTATAGCCACTATACATATACAAGATAAAACTGCATATATTATTCAACTTTGTTTTGTTTTCAGCATAATACAGCTATATGGCTCTGCAAAATTTCCACTCACTTTAACCAAATAAATATATTACAATTATTTATATATTATTTATGCAAGCTCTTAAGAAACAAACAGCCAGACGTTTGTGCTTAGCAATACCCCAAACCAAATGTGCCTGATACTTCACTTTCGATGCAATACCCCAAACCAAATGTGCCTGATACTTCACTTTCGATGCATATCCAGCATGGCTCTCTGCTTCAACAGCATGGGAGAAGAATAAACTGATACTTCAAGCATATCCAGCATAGCTCCCTGCTTCAACGGCAGGGGAGAAGATAAACAACCAATAAGGGCTGTATAACATAGTCTGAGTAAAACAAATAAGCATGGGTGTAGCTTGCTTATTGCGGCGGTTACTACCCCTACTACCCCTAACTTATCTGCTAGATATTCACTTGGATGCAGCTCCATCACTGCTTTCTACATTAATGGTGGGGGTGGAAAGGAAATAGAACCAAGAGCTAAGAGAAACAGATAAGTATGAGAGAAAAAAGTGTGTGAAGCTTGCTGGGCAGACTGGATGGGCCATTTGGTCTTCTTCTGCCGTCATTTCTATGTTTCTATGTTTCTATTTCATAAATGTAATTTTCCATTTAAAGCCTATATGAACACACTAACGAAGCTGTGATAAAAGCAATTACACTTGCCAACCACAAGTGGAAAGTAGCAGATCCTGAAAACAAAACCTTTTATCCAAAAGTGAATTTCCAATAACAATGGCATTATCACTACTTCCAGCTGTGCACTGTAATATCATCAGGAATATGGAAAGCTGCAGGCCTTCCAATTTTACACTCCTTAGAAAACTTAAAATCCTGTTAATAAAGTGGACTTTTTATTATTCATGGTTTACTGAAGCTGTGTAAATCTACACAACTGCTTGAAAACTAGAAATGTTAACATTTAAAATAGAAAACATGTAGTTACCATATTATGGCATCACTATAAAAATGTTGATCTTTCCCTAACACCACTGCCCTAATTGTCCCAGAGAAAGCTTTGTTTGGCTGAGCATAACATTACTAGTAACGTAGCACAATTTTTACCAATAACTGGGCAAAAATGAATGTGTTCCCATTCCATTCTAGTTATACTGGATTAAACTGTGCTCTGTAATTCTTTTATTAATACTATTTTAACTTTAGCATTCATATAAGTACCTTAAAAAGGGTACGTTAGAACAAATTAGGCACAGAAACAATGAATCCCTGACTCAGAGTTTGCAGTAATGCAACAAGGACGCGATGGAAGATAGGCTTCTCAGTATTCTGTCATATTCTGCCATAGGAGTCCCACAAGGTTCGTCTTTATCTCCGACTCTATTCAATATTTACCTTCTTCCTCTCTGCCAACTTCTCACCGACCTCAATCTAAAGTTTTTCCTATACGCAGATGATATTCAAATCATCATCCCTATCAAAGACACATACTCTAATACTCTTGACTACTGGGAATCATGCCACAAAAAAATCAAACAACTACTCAACAGCCTACACCTCATCTTAAATTCCTCTAAGACTGAAATCCTACTCATCTCTCCTGAGAACAACACCTCCAACAGTTCTCTTCCTACCAATCTGCCTACCACACAAGCTAGAGACCTAGGAGTAATAATAGACAACCGGCTAAACTTCAAGGCACACATCAACAAAACAACCAAAGACTGCTTCTATAAACTTCAGGTCCTGAAAAGGATAAGACCTCTTTTCCACGCTCAAGACTTCAGAACGATCATCCAAGCAGTCATTTTTTCGAAACTAGACTATTGCAATTCCCTATTGCTAGGTCTACCATCATCATACTCCATACCCCTACGGATGGTTCAAAATTCAGCAGCCCGAATCATGACAGGCGCAAGGAAAAGAGACCACATATCCCCCGTCCTGAAAGAGCTTCACTGGTTACCAGTCTACTTCCGCATCATGGACAAAGCCATAACCATCACCTACAAAACTATACATCAACTTACCACTCTCGATCTTCAATTCCCTCTCCAAACACATAATTCTACCAGACCTACTAGAGATGCTTATAGAGGCTCCCTCCAAGTTCCCCCAGCGAAAACGACCAGACACATCACCATAAGAGATCGCGCCACCTCCACAGCTGGCCCTCTTTTGTGGAATTCCATTCCTACAGACCTCAGACAGGAGCCCTGCCTCCCAACTTTTAGGAAAAAACTTAAGACTTGGTTATTCAAACAAGCATTTCCGGACACAACCCAATGACACATTCCAATGACTCCTAAAACACCACTCCTCTTGTATATAACATTTATTCTGTATACTATATTTAAATTGTATATTGTTTAACCATCTCTTTTCTCTCCTCTCTTCTTCCTTCTCCAAGTTCGGCTACCCTTGTTAAATGTAACTGTACTTTCGGACACCACAGTTCTAGTTTTTGTTTATAATGCACTCCTGTTCGATGTAAACCAGCAAGATATGTTTTCATGATTGCCGGTATATAAAAACTCTAAATAAATAAATAAATAAAAATAAAATATATATTAGTGAAAATCAGAAGGAGTACTTTCAGTTGTGTAGCTCCTACCCTTTGGAATTCTTCATACAGAGTAGAGGTGCAAAGATAATTACCTCCAGATGAATCATGTGCCTTATTTGAAAAAGCTTTTAACTATCTTTTTGAGAGGTTTTCATTTATAGGGTAACGAGTATGCTGTATCTGCCGTACAGCAGATTTTTACCTATGCCAGCTTGCCATAGTGAATGATTTTGTTCAGCTTTAATAATAGCTCATTTATTAGTTTGAATCTTTGATAAAGTGGTTTTGATATATTGGTAATTTACAATTACCCATATATTTACATGATCTATTTTCTGTTTATTATTTATCTTGTACACATGTTATAGTATGATTTTATATGATTAATTTGTTGTACATCACCCAGTATATGTGATTCAATATAAATAAATAGGCCACTAAATTGGCAGTTGAGGGAACAGAAGATAAAGTGCCTTGCACAAAGTCACAAAGAAGACACCTGTAGGCTAACTTAAGAACATATTTACTGCAGTTTTCTCCTATTCTGTCTCTATGGGAAAATATTTAGCAAATAGGGCCCTTAGTTTGCACCTCTCCCTTCTAAAAAATAAATAAATAAAATAAAATCATTCACCTTTCTGCTGAAGCATCATACTGATCCTGAAATATTTTGCTTTCCACAGTTAAGGTAGTAGCTACTTTTTATTGTTTATCAAAATTTATATATACACACACACATATATATATATATATATATATATACATACATACATACATACATATACACACACACACACACACACTTATGCCACTGACAGGGGAGAACTGAAGTACACTCTGTGTACAGATATAGATCTGAGTGAATTGTGTATTCATAAAAGGTGGGATATAAATCCCACTTCAGTTCTGTCCTATTAGTATTGTAGAAGGGAATTCCTAGGTGTGTGTCATAGGTAGCTCAATAGACAAATACTGGTGAGCTCTGCCCATTTGATTTGCAATGAAGGAAGGCAGCACAAACAGGTGCACATTCTAGGAGAAAGGAATAAAAGATGTAAAA